>NW_021633015.1:0-66917 GCF_004799145.2 Neltuma alba
TTCCACATTACTTATATAAATAAGGGTGTGATGAAAAACAATAAATGATCCCTTAAAAAATAAAATAAATAATCTTCGGAAAACACTACCTATATTTAAAATAAGGAAGGATGACAATTTCGATAAATTGGGTTTTGGATTAATAGAGTTAACAAAACCTCAGGTTCAAACTTGAACACCTGGTTGCGCATTATATTTTTAATTTTAATTAACAAAGTGATAAATTTTTGAGCATGGATATACGCATAAGATTTTAATAATAAATTATGCGTATTATTTTGCTAATATCCTTATTTTTATCCTCTTTCTTTCTCTTATTTATTTATCGGTAGATATTAATATATCAATACATATAATAAAATGTATAGTAAGACGTATCAATTACGTAGGACTTTTTTTCGCTTTATAATTTCTTCAAGCGTATGAAAAATATGCACGTTGTTTTAATAAAGAGCTCAGCTATCTTACACACACACACCAAAATATTCATTTTAAAATGATTTTTCATTTGTAAGTTACAGCCGGGCACATCCTGCGAACATCTAAACAATGATGGCTGCGGATATATGGAATATGGCATGACTTGTTTCCATTTAAAGTCAGGAGGGGAATAATGTTGAATGGAAGTGGAAAATTCAAAATTTTTCTTTCTTTTTTTTTTTTATTGTTTGAGAGGAATTATACAAAAATTCATATATTTTTTTTTATTCAAAACATTAAAGCATGAGGTTGATGAATAATTAATTAGTCAATACACTGGCCCTTTAAATTCGAGAGGAGGAATTATCGTTTGGTTCAAGTGGATCACTGTTCAAATTGGGGAGCATCCTAAGCAAAAAGGGCAGAATTCCAATGGGACTAGGAGATAAAATAGGAAAATATAAGCTGTTTAATATTACATTCTATATCCAAAATCTTAAAATAGAGAGTTACAAGTCCTTTGATAGTTTGATTTATAGATACGACGTTTTTCCAATACAACTGAATTCGATATGTTGTTTGATGTGATAAGTTAAATATACTCATATTTGAGATTTCAAGGATGTCCTTTTCAAGTGTGAATTCATTATTAATAACACAAATAGTCTCTCATACCATCATACTCTTCCGATCCTAAATATAAGACTTTTTTTGTCGCGTAAATTACACTATAAAAAAAGATCTTATATTTAGAATCGGAGGAGTACCAATAAAGAATAAAATATGACCTTATAACTCAGTAACATGTAAATTTTCAGGCAGGGTGGAGGGCTATAAGTTGAATTCTAATTGAAAAACCTCAAGCCATCCACTGGTGCTTGTCTCCTCAATTTTTTCAAAGGAAAAATTGGTAGATGGTAGTCCAGAGCCCAAGAAGCTATATACATCAAGTCACACACACAACACACAACTTGAAGCTAATTGAAACCCAAAGTGGAAGGATGATATAAAACCTATATCGATAAAAAAAAAAAAAAAAAAAGTCTGACCCTAAAAGCCACCATTATTACATTATTGTCAAGTAAATTAAATGGTAAGAGGTACACGAGTCAAACAAACTACAAAAGTGGTACGAACCAATGAGAGCCCCAATTCTGCATAACAATCCATACAGTATGCAAAACACCAACAAAGAAGAGAGACTACTCTCTTTAATTACTTCAGGTAATGTGTCTCCACACTATTACTTTCACATACTCCACCCAGAGGAAAAAGAAAAATCACAACAGCCCATGACCTGTGATTTGGGCACAAGTGTCACGTCGTGAACAGTGGTTGATCCCTTGGACCACGGGGTTCCCACGTGGGTGTGGCCACTCCTGCCGGCGCCCCTGCCATCTGGACTCACTTCACAGAATAGAGGAAGGACCACCTTAGAGAATAGAGATAAAACCTTCATCATATATATATTTGCATTTACAACAAAACCATCTGCCATCACAAAGTGCTATCTATTTGCTTTCAATAATTTCGGGTCGTTTTCCTTATGGGCCCAAAGCTCAACACTCACCCATGATTTTAAATGCTTTTTTCCATATCCTTTTCCTTTTCCAAACCCTTCCTCTTCTTCCTGTTCTTCTTCTTGTTAAACAATAATTTCCTTCGTACTAACATGCACACACTTGGAAAATTCTACCGCGAGGGAAAGAAAAAAGCACAGACAAAGTGAAAAAAAAAAAAAAGAAACAAAAGGGGTGGGGTGATCATCCCATCAGAATGTTGGCTCCTCAGTACGTTAATGTAATCATACAAGGGAAAGTGACCCTCTTGAGAATGACATTCCCTGTTCGCTTCTCTTTATTCCCAGAAACAAAATTCCCTTGGACTAAGAGTACAATACATAGCGAGAGTGTGTGAGTCTGTGTGTGTGTGTGAGAGAGAGAAAGAGAGAGAGAGAGAGCTCTGGTTTCTGAATCAGTTAATCATCTATCTCTGCGGGATACTTGGAAACGAACTTTTGGAATTTTCTTACTATTACGTTTATATGGACTGGTTTATTCATGAAGGGTAGCTACAAAAGCCTACATAATACTTTTATTTGTGATGGCTGTAAGTACAAAGAGTTTCTAGACAAAGCTTGCTTAATTAGTTAGTGACATCAAGTTGCAATTATAAACCCCCTTGTACGTACCTTGCCTCATCAAACTGCTTCATTTTGAATGGATTTTCTCAACTTTGACAGAAACTGAGTCGCC
The DNA here is from genome assembly GCF_004799145.2 of Neltuma alba. NCBI lineage: Eukaryota > Viridiplantae > Streptophyta > Magnoliopsida > Fabales > Fabaceae > Neltuma > Neltuma alba. The sequence continues at coordinate 2,676 of NW_021633015.1, forward strand.
ACATATGTAATAACAAACGAGTGAGAAGACAAGACAGTGGAAAAGCGACCTTCCAATATTGTTATTGTCCCCATCTGTACTATTTGCAATGAAGTTTCTAATCAAACTCTTCTGCTTGGTCCCTTGTTAGTGAGATTAATTAATTAATTAATTAATTGTATCACATTAGGGATGTAAATTAATTAATATCTCAATGAGGACCATAAAAGTCGAAAATCATGAACTATATATGATCTCCCTTACTCCGTGCCCCCGTGGAGGGGATTGTCTCTCGATCATACGTCACTTGTTTAGCCAATATTAAACTCACTTAGCTTCTTGTTTCTTTCTCCAAAATAAACAGTCTTAAACGATTCTGTCTGTGACATAAATGGCATGTTATATTTAAGCTGTGTTGCCAAAGTTTTGACATTAATTACTTTATGTAAAGTAAGAACCAACTTTGTGAAAGAACTATGGTTTGGTGGTGCGAGAGAGTCACGAGACTTATTTTTAAAGCAATACACAAATAAGCCATTGGTTGATTAACAATATGGAGCATCTAGATATCTCTCTTGTTAGAGGAAAAAGGTTAGTTATGCCTTAACATCAGTAGGTAAGAATTCTCCCATTGTTTAATGACAATAATTATCTGCTGATCCCATCATCCGTTGGATTAATGGAGTAATTAGGATAATCGTAGCCAATTAAAATTGAAGTCAATATTATTCTGAACATAATGACGATACTATCTTATATTTTAATTAATCCCAGAAAAAAATATAAGTATTGAAATGACGCAAGTCATGCTGGTATGACGTACTTATGACGCCACGACCCGCTTTAAATTTTCAAAGCTTCTCTTTGTGTATGGTTCCCATTCCAGAGAGATTAGCTTTTCTTACCCCCCTATATTAGTTAGCAAAAAAAGACGTGTTAGCTTACTTAGCTTATACAGCTTATTTAAACAGCAAAAAGTAAAAACCGATCCTTTTGTGGCATGTTATAGTTAAGTCCAGTTCATTATGAAAAGTAACAAGAAAAGAATGGATAAGAAATACCTGATTTTCGTAAGTGGGTAAAGATAAAAAAGGTCTGCTAATCCTAACTGACATTTGACGGTGAAGATGAAGCCTGCATATATGTAATATAAAAAACACAATATTAACCGTAAAATATGAAAATTAACAGAGGAATACGTAATTATCGAAGTAAAAGAGCATGTGTATGAACTATTAATTAAGATTAGGTTATGCATGTATTGTTCTTGTGCGTCATAATTGTGTGAGTAAACAGCTTAGGGAACGTTATAGCATTGGGCTGTTCCGAGTGGAGAAGGTGACACTAATGGTTGATGGTTTTGTCGTATACTGGAGGATGAGGAAAGCGAAGACAAGTGATATGGTAGTAAAATAATGGAAAGAAGAAAAGAGAAGGTAGGTAGGTGTATGTATGTAAAAAGTGGATTGGTGCAGAAAAAAGGTGAGCATTAGGAGGCAAAAAAACATGGGAGGAAAAACGAAAGTAAATGAAAGAAAAGGATGAAAATAAGTGAGGAAGTGGTCACGCCCAACAAAAACAAAGTCCAAGTGAAGGAATTAGAGAGTGCTGAAAAGCAAACCACGATAAAGAAGAAGGCATCTTACAATAGGGGAGGGACCATTCGTCCATTTGTGCCTCATCAGCCTCCCTGGCACTTTGTTTATCAATGGTTTAGACAGAAAGAATATTAGTTCCCATCTCTCCAAGTAGAGCATACAAAGGAATTAATGTGGCTGTGTGCATGAGATTCATTATTTATTATTCTATGTCTTGTTAAGCTTTTTCTTATTCAAGAAATAGACACTAACAATTTGAGATTATAAACGAGATTGAACCAGCAACTTTTCATTTATAAACTAAGAGCTTTTCATGTTATTGAACTACATCAAACTAGGCTATATATTCTTCAACTTGTGATATATACATAATAAGAATAAATAAATGGAAGGAAATGAAAAAAGGGGATTATGAATGAAATTATGAGGAGTAATAAGAAAAGGAGGAGCGTGGTTGGGTTGTGTGGTGCACTAACTTTTACTTTGCATAATTTGCTTTTCTAAGTGGCACATATAGCAAAAGAGACGGTTACTAATTAGCGTTGACGCTTCCTCGTACATCAATTTGTTTACGTACTTTTCTTACCCCTCTCTGGCTCTCCCCCTCCCTTTTTCCCCTTTTCTTTTCTCTCTCTCCTTCCCCTCTTTTTTCTTCTTTTCTCTCTCCTTGGCTTAATTTCATTTCTGTCTTTACCCTCCTATAATTTTAACCCCCCCCCCCAAAATCAGTTAAATCTCTAACAATTCGTTAATTGTAATTAGTTTGCTAGCACAATACTAGCTCTAATCCTGATTATAAGAGCTAGTTGACTAATTTGAGGATATTAAGGAAATAAGATAAGTTAGTTATTTATGATAAATAAGTGTTGTCTTTCCTAAAATATCCTTACTAATCAAGATGACTAAAACTATAATTATTAGAAGGACTATCTAGGAAAAAATTGCATAAATATGAGAGATAAAGTGGATTGAGATCTTATATTTAGGATCAAAATAAAAGTCAAATGAGATCTTATATTAAGAATTGGAGGTAGTATTACTTAATCGGAATTGAATTTTTCACTCCTTTTGCGTATGCATATAAATAAATAACGAGATAGGCGTGCGAAATGAGGTCACTTGTTTTTTCAGAATATTTATATTCATGTTTTCTACTATATTCATCTATTTATTGAAATTATAATCCTACTACATGGAGCATAGTGCAATTTATAATTACACGCACGAAACTTTTGAGAAAATGTTTAAACCCCACCATTGATGCACCATGGATAATTAAATGTTACTTCCTTCGTCCCTGTTTACTTGCCCTCATGAAAAAATACACAAACTAAGGATAAAGCAAAATCTATATACTATGAAAGAATTATTTTAAATTTAAGCTATCTCTGTTTAATTTCCTCCGTCTAATACGGGTACGATTAAAAACAAGTAATGATTATGTCTTGAAATTTAAAACAAGACATATATTTAGTGACAAAAAAAATCCAAATCAGGACAAATAAATAGGAGTGGAAGGAGTACCATTGGCGGCACCTCTCAGGTTCCAGAGATTTTCTTTTCTTTTTCGCACATCACGGTCGAAATTGTGGGATCTCATAAAAAGTGGAAAGTGCCCACTACACACACACACACATGGAGAGTCCTGCGCGTTAATTAATGTGCTATCTATTACTTAATGAACTAATATCAATGAAAATTTGGAGAATGAAGGGAAAAAATTACAGACAAGCCAGCACCAAGGTAAAATAAATTAGCGGAGTGGTCACCAAGAGTAACTTTATAAAATTAAATTGCAAGTTTAACATTTTTCAGTTAAGTAGTTATTCAAGAATTGACCCGAGAGACTAATTTAAAACTTTTTGGTTGGATAATGAGTGTGTTTCCGCTATCACTATTAATCTCGTGTTTATATATATAATCAATACCACAAGAGCTAGATAATTTATTAGGGATATTTAAAAATTAATTAAGTTGAGTATTTGTCACAAATGTATGTTGGTCTTACTAAATTATCCTCTTCAATCATATGCACTGCATGATTGAAATTATCTCTTGATAAGAACCTCCTACAGTCAATATATAAGGATATTTTATATAAATATGAGAGATAAGGTAAATTAAGATATTGTATTTAGAATTAAATCTAACTTCCCAATTAACCCTTATATTAAAAATCAGAGGTAAGATCAACTTATATTGAGGGTACATTGTAATGTGTGTACATTCTCCATCTCCACCCTCGGAATAACCAGTGATATTGAAAATTATTGTAGGAATTAACATGCTGCGGTTTATTAATTAAATAAGTAAAATACTCTTAAGTACCTTTCTAATTTATATAAATTACACAGACTTTCTCTCAATTTTGAAAATATATAGTTTCGTCCAATAAGTTAACATTGTTAGGATTAATATTCTTAAAAGATTCTAAAACTATTATTTTTAACTGAGATTTATATTATAATAAATATTATTTACTATTTTACCCTTCATTTGAATAAATTTTTAAATTATATTTTTACAGGTACATGAATTTTATTCAGTTAAAGAAAATTTAAAAGACTTGATTAAAAATTTAACTAATTTTTTAAATAAATATATATGCATACTTGACTGAATATGTTTATAAATTTTTATAACAAAGATGTGTTTAAACATTTTGAATTATAAATTTACTATGAACAAAAATTATGTATTTAAAATATTTTTTTACAATTTAAAATAAATCAAAGTACATAACTTTTAATGAATGTGATAAAAAATTAAAATCAGAAAATTTTATGATTAAAATCAAAGTTAATAAATTTTATAACACATTAGAAATTTTAAAAATATATGTATCATAATTATTTTTGATTTTATAAAAAATATTTTTTATAAAATATAAATTTCTAAATAATTATTAAGTCAAAAAGGGATATTTCGATAAAAAAATAATTTAAAGTTAAATTTAATATTCAGTTAACGGTTTGAATGGATAGAAATAAAACCTTAAATATAAAAAAATGTTTATGTAACATACGTTTTAATTTTAAAGAAAGTTTATATACGTTTTTAAAATAAAGGAAAGATTTATGTAATTAAGATAAAACAGAAGGGTGTCAGTATATTTTACTCTAATTAAATTTGATTCTATGGGATTGCAAGAGATATTTCTTGTTATCCGCCTGTCATTTTCTTGTCTTCAATGCACGTTGTACTTCACGTTATTAGTAATTTCCAATTAACTACCTCATCAGAATTGAAAGAAAAAAAAAAGTAGTTAACTCATTTATTTTATTCTTCAATAAAGAATTTTTAAATTTATCCATATTTAAGAGCATATAATACAAGTATTACATTAAACTTCAAATTTTCTTCTAATAAACTGTAACAGGGCTAATATTGAAGAAAGCTAATTAACCCACCACATGACACGTACGTGTGTAATATGCTATTTTCAATCCTTAATATAAGAGCTAATTAATTAATTTGAATAAATTAAATAAGTTTGTTAAGTTATATATTTATAATAAATATGTGTTATCTTTTTTACAATATTTTTACTAATAATGTATATCAGTTAGAACTATTATTTAGTAAAACTTTTAACATATGCAACTACTACGATAATTACTTTAAAAAAACAAAAAATATAAGAAATAAAGTGAATTAATGTAGTACAACCTCCAGTTCTAATTATAAGAGCTAGTTGACTAATTTGAGAAAATTAAGAAAAGAAGTTAAGTTAGTTATTTTGTTCTCTTTCTTAAAATATCCTTGCTAACTAAATATATTGGCTATAACTACTATTGTTAGGAGGACAATTTTTAAAAAAATATATAAATATAAGAAAAAAAGTGGATTGGGGTCTTATATTTATGATCAAAATAAAAGTCAAATAAGATCTTATATTAAGAATCGGAGGTAGTATGTATTAAATTGTCAATTCTTTCTAGAACGCGACTTATACCAGTGACAAGAGAGGTATGTCCTTTTTATACGTGTGATATATATATATATATATATATATATATTTTACTAGAAGTGTTTGCTATTTAATAAAATTTACCATCTTATAAAAAGGATATTGTAAATCAATAAGCAATCATTTATATATCATATCAAGGCGTCTAATCTGCTGGAAGTGTTAATTAGTCTCACAAATTAAAGCAAGGTAGTTAAGTTACTTGTTGTGATAAGTTTCATATATACTACCTCTGGTCCTCAATATAAAACCCTGTTTGAATTTATTTGATTCCAAATATAAGACCCCAATCTATTTTGTCTCTCGTACTTATACATTTTTTTTCAAAGTAGCCCTTCTAATAATAAGAGTTCTAGTCAATACACTTGATTAGCAAGGATATTTTAGAAAAGACAACACCTATTTAAGATAAATAACTAGCTCAACTTACTTTCTTAATCTCCTCAAATTAGTCAACTGGCTTTTATAATTAGGACCGGAAGTAGTATATAATACTACATGCGGTCTTTAATATAAAAATTAGTTTGACTTTTAATTTAATCTTAAATATAATACTTCAATATATTTTATCTTTCATATTTATTCATTTTTTTCAAGATAGTTTTTGTAGTTGTTGCATATGTTAAATATTTCATCAAATGTTAAAGCTAATACATTTGATTAATAAGAATATGTTAGAAAAGACAACACTTAGTTATGACAAATAACTAATTTAACAAATTTTTTTAATTAATTCAAATTAGTTAATTAGTTCTTATATTAAGGTCCGGAGATAAGTACTATTACGTTTGAAATTTTTTTATGTATAATTTAAATATGTGAAGTAATTATTCTTGATATTAACTAATTAATTATGTTTTGATATGACATATCAGAACCAATATGGCTTCATCATGCATCGACGGTTCTGATTGAAGACACCTCAGTTGTTCTGAGTGACCATGCATGTGGAAAAGGAAGCTCCAAGCTCACATCGCTTAGTTTAATATCTTTATCTCACAGTTTAAACATCTAATTAAGGATCAATTAAATACCAACTAAATTAATTAATTTTAAGATGGTGGCTTCAATTTACATGCTATTTTTCATTTCATTCATAATATCACATAAAGCTGCTGGTTAGTGGCAAAGCCAACAATACCCTATTAGAGGTGAAATTTAATTAATTTAAAAATAATTAATTTAAACACAACAGTTTAATAATTTTTTTAAAAAAATTATATACATGTCATATATATGTCCTCCCCTTGATTTTATGTTTTGGAATGGTTTTACAATAAAACATGTCAATTTCGATCAATGTGTTATAATATAACAAAATAAGGAACAAATTGATCAGAGATTTAAACAAACAACAAATGATGAGAATCGAGTACCGGATCTCCATCACCGTGATATTTTGTTGAACTTATGACTCGTTTTTTGGGGAAATGATGACAAATATTCTAAATCAATTTAAAAATTCAATAACAATCTTCGAAATCAATTTAAAAAATTATAATGATATTTATTTTTATAAAATATTAAATATGAAACATTGGATCAAAAGATCCAATGGTGGTGAAGGAAAAAAGAGGGTAGAGGAGGAGTAGAGGAGAGGAAGGGTAGAGGAGACAATCCTCTTCCTATTGATGGTAATTATTCTTCATCTAATCATAAAAATATCCTCTTCAGAAATATTTTTAATTGTATCTTTGTATTTAAAATCTAGAGAATTTGCAATTATTATTTAATTGAGCACCACACAAAGAAACAAGGCAATAATTATTTATCTATAGAAAAGATATTTTATTTATATAAATAAATCAAGAATACATTTTTATATTCACTTGTATATAACTCGTCGCCACAGATCACCTGGTAGGTATATATATTAAAAAAAACAGATAATTCGATATATAAGAATCGCAAAATTTCTATTTTTCTTGTACTTGTTTCACTATAAATGGGGAACAAATAAATATATGGAAGGGACATTTGGTTGAACTAATGAAAAAGGGTTTGAGGTAATTAATTAAGGAGTAGAAAAAAGTGAATGGAAGGAAATGTGTGTGTGTGTGTGTAGTTGGTTGGGATTATATTGCATATCTGAAGATAGGATGGTTGTGCCGTAGAGTCACCATCTACGCTTGCAATTTGCCATCACACAAAAGCGATACACAACATCTTTTTTCTGCTTTCCCTCAACAAACAGTGACACTTGCGCTATTTCATTTATAATTAAGCTTTTCATTTACATTTCACACCTCCTATTCCCATCTACCAACTTTATCTACACCAAAACCCAAATAAATGAACAAGCTAGCTATTATTATTAATATTACTTCATGCATATGCTATAATAATTTTTTTGAATATGCGCAAGCTAAGTATATATACTTTTGTTTTTACAGAGGCATGTTTTGGACTTTACAACTTTGAGGGAACTTTTGATTGAGATCCTGGAACCGAAAAAGGCGACAAAATGTGTGTGTGAGTGTACGTACTCCAAAAGACTCATGAGCCTTACAGTAAAATATGTTTTGTTGTGATCAGCATAAGCATTTTAGTCAATGTGCGCCTTCAAAACAAGCCAAAGAGCCACTATCAGAATCTAGAATAAGCCTTTTCAGAGCTCCTAAAGCGTTAACTTTTAACCTTATTATTAATATATATATATATATATATATAAATATAACTCTACCCATACAAGCTACCATCAGATAGACTCGCAGACATGATGAACGCGCTAATTAACGTTGTCGAATAGTGTCACATAGGCCATCGTCACAGCACAGTTAATTAAATGTAGACTACCCAGAAACAAAGATTGGTTCAATATTCATATACATAAATCTGCCTACCAAAGGGATTTTGGTTTCATTGCTGATTCTTAATTCTTAATTTATTGATATTAATTTGATATAGCCATTTGTTGAAGGCTGAGCGCCCCCCTTTGGGAGATCCTCATGGCAAATTCGCAAGATTAATGTAAAATTTGGTTGGTCATTATGATGATCGATGCTATATATATTGCTTCAAAATGTTAGGTTGTTCTTTTTCAGGAGATCTGTTCATTCACGTACATTTCCTCTAGAAGGGCATTTATGAAAAGAGAATAAGAGTGGGTATGAATGAAAGATCTCTTCTACACCCTTGAGTTAAATATATAAATATATATATAAGTATTACCGAAATGATAACAACAGAATGAATACTGTATATTTTCATTTGTATGTCATGAAAAAGAGGTTCTTTTTCTATTCATGCAAACCAAAATAAATATAAACTTGGCCGAGGATGATTTTCACATGGTGGGGGATCACTGAAATTAGTGTAGTGAAGCATTCACTAAAGATTCACCTAAACTGTAATGTATGTGAAATGAGATTGGGAAAATAACGTAGCATCGATCACTTTTTGTTTTCACCGAAAGAAGGTGAAATGTGTATGTATTGTTAGTGATATATGATAGACTATGTATCTACTATAGGATTACGCATACTTTTCAACCCACATCCATAATGATGTGTTCATATATTAATTGCAACTAGAAATCCTCCAACAAGGTTGAGTCTCGCAGGATTAATCTCTGCCTAATGCTAAGTTTTGCCGGTAACGTTGTGACACGAACCTACGACGGCTCATCTACATGCAGCGGATTTAGTATTTTAGAATCATTAAACTTTCTTTCATTTGTTGTATGATTAAAAGAAGCTGGTAGCAAATCTCACCCCAGCAAAAACATCCATAGTGAGAATTCTAAACAAAACAAGGGAAAATTGAGCATGTGCAGGATTTGTAGAAACTAGCAAGACAACCTAGTTAATGTGATGTGTATGTGAGGCATTCTCGATGAAAATGTGGGCTTGAAAGAATTAAGACTTCATCACTGCCAATAAGACAAATCATACAATCAGAAGAAAAAGCCACCATCAAACTTCTCCATGGTGATCACATGTAGTAAATACACCAATATTGATGTGTGCAGCTGAGCACTTTTTTCTTTTTCTTTTTTAAATTGTTGGTTTACACAGGTTAACATCTTCTTTTATCATTCACAAACAATCCCATCATCCTTTTTATCCGAATTTCTTTAATTTCCATCGATCGATATATATATTTTAGTAATGAATGCCATATCAGGTCGATAGATATTGATGCTAAGTGATCAGGCTCGTACTTTGAAATTGAAAGACAGCGCCATCAGAATGTGCTTGAAATTAAGCAAACACATCAACTTTTGGTCCCCACATATCTAAGTAGCTGAAGGATTTTAATAAGAGAACATGGAAATGGAAACTACCACTATATTGTGCGTAATATGTGTGTGTGTTTGTGCATTGCTCCGTGTCAACCTAATGATGCTGCCTTATCCCTCCATCTATCCCCACTTAGGTGTCTAATGATGGTAATATACTAATTCCCCTTTATATATGTACCTAGTTAGGCAACTTAATTATATATTAGTTAATTATATCAACAAAGCTGTTGTCTTCATCATCATGATGATGATAATTATATGTAAATCGCATAGTGATGCCAAAAAGGCAAAGCCTAGAGGCAATATATGCGCTTTAAAGTTGAAAAGTTGAACCACCATGAACCCAAAGGGGTGGCTCTTGTTCCTTCTAACTTTCCCAAAGCAGTGCGGCACTTGAAACATAGAACGTGATGTTGCGAACTTTAAAAAAATGTTAAAAGATAGCTCACAGAGATATACCTGGCAGAGAGAGAGAGACAGGATGATAAAACTAACACAAATGAACCTGTAGTCCGATAACATGAAAGCTTCTGGTCGCTCCTAATTTCAAGTTGTTAACGTCTATTATATTAAATTGAAAAAGTCTAGCATATATTATGCAGATCAATTTCTCTTGAGTCACGAGGATTCTCCATGGATTATGAACTCTGATATTGCATGTTAATTCTGCTTTAAAAAAAGAAAACTAATAGACGAGCCAGGGAAGCTCCGAGGTAAAAATAAATGACACGTGGTGAGCCGACTTTGGCACGTGAGGGGGAGGGGGGATAATTGGGTTAATGCAATGATGTGAAGTGGGGCCCCAAGGAGGCCTTGGTACGTGCGAGGGGGAGGGTGGGATTCACGTGACATGAAAAGAAGGTTGGGATGTCAATTTAGTGAATGGGGTTAGCAGTTGGAAAAATAAAGGCAAATTGGTGTGTTTTTGTTTTCGGCCTCTCAATTGAGTAAAATGAGTAGCAAATCGGAGAGAGAGCCTGTTCATCAGATTTAATTAATTACATAATTAAAATTAAAAACCCCTTCAACAAGTTGCATTTGGAGCAACCCAACTCCCTACTTTCTCCCATTGATTTCCCTATCACGTAATCCTGCTTGCATTTCAAGCCACCCAACATTTGTCAATCCCCGAATCAATATTTATTTAAAACTCATATCCATACGTTAATTAATTAATTACCAGCTTATTATATATAACCCAGAAGAAGCCAGCACATATATCATCATCACCATATATTTTTATAACATATTCAGCTGATGACATACGTGTATAAATAATAATGTGTATATATTATACATTAAATCATCAAAGTCTACACTTTATATTTAAGGTTTTTTGTGCACGTCAGTGACTAGAATTAATATAGATATATCCATGTTCATTCGTATTGTTAAGTATTTATGATCAAACTGTACGAATTTTTCTTCTCTTGCCTTCTTTCCTTTGAAATTTCGACCTATAGTTTATAATCTATTCACACAAGTAATCAAAATGAAGTATCAATTGCTTAAGCTATCGAAGGCCATTAATTAATACAGTAATTCCTTGCATTATTATTATAATCATCCGACCCAATGATTTTTTTTTTTAAAGAGACAACATATAGGGAGGGGAATATGAGATTTCAAATGACATGTCTCTATAATTGAGGATATGATAGGCACAACCGAAGAAGTTGCACATGCAGTGAATATGGATTATATATGAACGATATTATTCCCAACTGAATGGAAAAAGGGGGGAAAAAAGGAATGAAGATTGGGTTAATTAGCAAAAGGTGGAGGAAGCTATTATTCGAATTTCAGATGGCAACATCAGTATTCAGACTCCACTTTTCACATGGCTAATATTTAGCACATGCATGAACCCTAACCGTTAGCTATTTAATTCCCAAAATAAATTTATCTTTCTTTTGGTACCAATATGGAAACATGTCTCCAAGTTATGTTAAGATATTATTATTATTCACCATCACCTTGAAAAGATATTTCTTCTACAACAAAAGCATCCCTTTCAAATTCAGCCACACAAAATATTAAGTACAGTGTTTTTTTCATTGAGAGAAATACTGGATCTTGATTATTTTTTTCTCCCTTCATCAGATGAAACGCAATTATTTGACAGAAATTCCTTGTTTTTGGCTTGATGTGTGACTAGCGGAATTATATTTTATTTCATTTAAGGATGTCGAGTAGTAGTTAGCTAATTTTTATTCCTTAACATCCAGAATTATGTGTATGAAATAAAGTGGTTAATTATTTATGGAAGTTGCTAACTAATTTTATCTTTAATATTTTATTTCTGCTTTGGAAAGAAAACGAAGTAAAGGATAAGGCTGATAAAAATATTAAACGGAGGTTATATTCGATCGTTCATATTCTGGGGCAGGATCATAATTAACCAGAAATAAATTAAATATTACATCAATATAAAGTTTTCAAAGTTCGTAGCTATTTTTAAACCCTGGTCTGGGTTTTTGTATATGTCAAAAAAGAAAAAAAAAAACAGAGTTCTGGATTTCAACAAGACTAAAGGCTGCTTTCTTGGTACATCGATAATAATTTTTATTGCTATGCCAATTTTTTTAATCAAGCACGCCTTTCATGTCATCATAATTAATTAATAATACATACGATTTTAAATTATTTTTAACAAAGAATGCTTATGGCATGTAGCATTCCATTACAAGTGAAAAGATTTTGAGGGGCGAAAATACGATTTGAGCTAATGGAAATATGTAGGTTTAATTTACTATAGCATAACGCCAATTCGCACTCTCGGGTCATTCGTTCAATTAATTAACAATTAATTCCCCATGAAATCGTTAAGTAGATAATTATTGTAAATTTAAAATTTAACAAATCGTGCGTGTGTTTCGAAATTATTAATAAAACGTAATTAAAAAAATTATGAAGAGGGGAACATATAGAAAACACCTGTAAAAATGAAAGGCTAAACTAAAAGGGAAAACGAACATGGCCCAACCTCAAAGCGGTTAAGGGTACTTTTCGGACATTACAGAACTTATATCTCTCACACAAAACCTAACTTCTCCCACCCTAACCTTTGCTATGGCACGTGCCATCCGTCAACTTCATGTGTACTGTAACCTTCTCTCTCTCTGTTTTTTTTACTTCTTTAATTATTATTATTATTTTATTTTATAAAATCCCTCTTCTTCTTCTACCTGTCTTGGCTCTCTCGGGCTACAAATGAATTGGCAGCACTTGAATCTTCTAAAATAGCCTTACCAACTAAGAGGGCTACGTGCGATTCGCAATCATTACCCGGGGCACTATCGTCATTCCACCTCATCGAAAGATGGTGGTAGTTCGGATCATTGAGATGACTTTCTACTGACCTTATCTTTTATTTGATTCCGTAGTTTGCGTTCATTTCCAAACGACGTATTCAAATAACAATAATATTTTTAAAAAATTTTAATTAACAAAAATCCGGTCGATGGCCTTCTTGTCATTTCACGCCACTCAAAAGCCAATCCATCCCCACTAAAATTTGTTAAAATTATTGAAACCTCGCGTTTACGGGCCTTCGACTTGCGCTTAATTACATATTGAATACTAAAAAAATTTGTTCTCCGGATAAGGTCATTGTGGTCATTCCCCGGCGCGTATACGTTCCGTAAGTTTTATTATTATGATTAATTTTCCGGGTACGTGGAATTAACAGGAGAGAGAAGGTTAAAAAAATGGACGAAAAAGACATATTATTGGAGTTTTGGGGGGGGAAACAAAAAGGAGGAGGGTGGAGAGTGAAGAGGAGGGAAGAAGAGCGACCGCGTCCCTTTCCTGTGTCTTGTGTGGTTTATTTATTTAAATAGAGATATAAGAGACCCCCCCCCCCCCAAACAAGGCTTGGTTATTCATTTTATTATTTTGTTGCGAGTAAGTTGCATCTTTCTTTTTCCAGAAGTGATTGCAAAAACACTTACTGCAAAGAGCAACAAAGAGAAAGAAAAGGAGAGAAAGAGAAAGAAAGAGACGACAGGCGACAGAGCGACAACACAGCCCGAAAGGAAATAAGAGAGAGTGAGAGTGAGTGTGTGTGAGAGAAGAAATTGAACAAGCTTTCAATACCGCAGAAGGGAAAACGATGTCTGAGAGCTTCACATCCTTTCATACCCTGCAACTCTAAGAGGTACCGGCGCATATATTCGTGTGTATATATATCTATAGATGAGCACGGCTGAAAATGATGAACAGCAAAATCTAAGCAATCTTACATGAGAGAGAAAGTGGCCGCTAGCTGCCTAGCCGCGCTCTTCATTCCTTCTCTATATCTTTCTATGTTTTATTTTAACATATAATTGACTTCAATTATAGGTGATTGGTGTTGTTGGATTTATTTCGGTTGCTCCAGCGCTGATCCTTAATTACTGAATTCAATTATTGGACAGCACTTCCAGGGTAATTAAGTTGAGGAGAGAAGACCGGCGACGACGACGATGATGAACAAGAAGAAGATTTTAACATGGGAATAGCAACACCGCCAGTCCTTCCGCCGATTCTTTCTCACTCCACCAGGCCCCACCATTCCTGTTCTTCCATATTAGACTCCAATTCTATGTCCCAGGATTATCACCAAGGAATCTTCGCCTTCTCGAATGGGTTCGAGAGATCCACTCTAACTCAGCACCACCAGCAACACCAGCAGCAGCAGCAGCAACAGTTAGCGCAGCAGATCCGGAGAGACAAGGTGAGGGTGCAAGGGGGGTTGGACCCGCCGCCGCCGCTAGTGGGTATAGAGGAAGAAGAATCTGGAAACCTTCCCGTGTATGAAACCGGAGGGATGTTATCGGAGATGTTCAATTTCCCTCCTCCCGGCGCCACCGCCACTGAATTGTTGGAACAACAACACCAACCAGCTGCCGCGACGGCCATGTATCGGACCTCCAGGCCGCAACCACTGGCCACTGATTGGTACAGACAAGGGATGTTAAGTGGGTTGGAAAATTCAAAGAATCAGAATAGCCGTGACAATAGTAGTCTACTAGAGCAGCATCATCATCATCATCATCATCCTCAAATTCCAAGCATGAATGCGGACTCGGCTGCCGCCATGCAGCTTTTCCTGATGAACCCACAAACAAGATCGCCTTCTCCTACTCAGAATCCCACTCCTAATTCGACCTCTCTCCAAGGCTTCACTACTCAAGGAGGGGGTTTCGGCCAATTCACATGGGCTCCTCATACTTCTCAGCAAGGAGCACCAGCCACGGCTGCTAATCCACCTCAAATTGGAGGGGTTATGGAAGCTCAAGGTCTTTCCTTATCGTTGTCATCGTCGTTGCAACACTTGGAAGCCGCGAAAGCCGAGGAATTGAGGATGGGAGACAGTGGGTTTCTGTATTACAATCAAGGATCCGGAGGGTCTTCGTCTGCCCAGTATCCGTACAAGACATTGCATTTCCAAGGGTCCGTCGGAGCAGGTCAGAACCACCAGGGACATGTGGGGTTCGGCTCATCAATAGGGGTGGTGAATGTGCTGAGGAATTCAAAGTACGTGAAAGCCGCACAAGAATTGCTCGAAGAATTCTGCAGTGTTGGGAGAGGGCAATTCAAGAGGAATAAATTCGGCAGGCAAAACTCAAACCCTAGTTCCAATCCTCCTACCGGTGGTGGTGGTTCTTCCTCTTCATCAAAGGATCCTCCTCCTTTGTCGTCGGCCGATAGGATTGAGCATCAGAGAAGGAAGGTCAAACTTCTATCCATGCTTGACGAGGCATGTCATCTCTACTTCTCTCTTCCCTCTCTCTCTCAACCTCTCTCATCCTTAAAGAGTCAAGGTCACCCCAATCTTTATTATTCTGTTCTATTTACTCCATTAATATAATTAAATTAAACTACAGGAATGAACAATTAATGAACACAGTTCTCCGGCCGGTATCTTGAATTATTATATAAAACCAGAGAGAAAAAAGGCCGGCTTGTACTACAATAGGGTTCCATAGTATCATCAGTCGGTAGGTGCTTGATCAATGTTTTATTATATTAGAACCTATTCATTATTTTAATACATGCATCTGATTGGTGGGGATGATTTGAGATTAGTTTGGTGAAAACCATGAGAGAGAGAGAGTGACTTTCCATTATAGAAGAAGCGACGTTCCTTCTGATTAGTAATTTAGATTAAATGATAGATAGAGCCCAATATAATTAAATCCCACTCACACCCATATTACGTAGTAATTAGTTGTTATGACTTATGAAGGCCATGGCCACTCCCACCTCTCCTCTTTCCTCTCCTTCCTAAAAGTGATCCATCAGCCATTGTTATCATATCTCGGTTGACCGAGAACGCGTGGGTCGTCTTTCTTCTTTTTCTTTTTCCTTCTTCTTTAATTATTATTTTTTTCTTTTCATTTTTTAAAGGGAATTGTTTGGGCACCTATTAAACCCGAAGGATATTCTTGCCTTCGTCCTTAACAACCATATGTACCCCGAATCTTTCGATCGACTCAGACAACTATGGTTTCATCACATCATCCGCCTGTCAAACTAATTATACATATGAATGCACATTTTGTCTTCGTTTTCACATTTTGCATGTGTTGACTCACCTATATCTTAGTCTCCGATAAATTAAGAACCATGTTGATGAACATCGCCTGTCTCTTTTCCTACCTGTGGATATATTATTTCTATCTCTTCATTAAATATATAATTATCTAACGCCATCATCCATCGGTCACCAATCAAAAACATTAAAACCATACAGATATATGATTATGCATGTATACTGTACATTGGGAAGATGAGAGAGTTAAACTTTGGGGCATGCAGGTGGATCGAAGATACAACCACTACTGCGAACAAATGCAAATGGTGGTGAACTCATTCGACATGGTAATGGGATTCGGGTCTGCAGTGCCATACACGGCCTTAGCTCAGAAGGCGATGTCGCGCCATTTCCGGTGCCTGAAGGATGCGATAACGGCGCAGCTGAAGCACAGTTGTGAGTTGCTGGGTGAGAAAGACGGAGCAGGAAGCTCAGGTTTAACCAAAGGAGAGACGCCGAGGCTGAAACTTCTGGAACAAAGCCTGAGACAGCAGAGAGCCTTCCACCAGATGGGCATGATGGAACAGGAAGCGTGGCGACCCCAAAGAGGCCTCCCCGAGCGATCCGTCAACGTTTTGCGAGCCTGGCTCTTCGAGCATTTTCTTCATCCGTACGTCACTCTCGTCCACTTTTACTTGCCTACTTGATGTCTCCCTTCTTCTTTTTTTCATGTGATGATATTAACGTAACATGATGATATGATGAATGGTTGAGTGGAAAAAGCAGCAGGGGGCGTATGCGATAATTTAAGAAACGGAGAGAAAAAGGAGCGGCAGAGAGAAAGAGTGTCGATCGAAAAGCCATAATTTAAGAGCCGTATCGGATCATCGTTTAGAGCAACAGCTAGCAATACTGCAGAAATATTGCAGTGTCCTTGGGATGTTTTTTGCTAGCGAAAAGCTGTAAAAGATGATATGGCATTACTGCGATCTCAAACTTCAATTTCCTTTTCGCTAGATTAAGTGATCATTAAGGCGTAAGGGGGTCATAGGGTGTATAGAGAGAGAGAGAGAGGGAGGGAGAAAGTGGTCAGTGTGTGCAGTGATCTACTTTGCTTCTACTATAGCAGCCAGGACGTAGATCTTTCTTTCTTTATTTGTCTTCGATTGTCACGCCCATGAAGGGAAAGAAGGAAAGTTGGGAGGTTAGGGAAGGGTACAGAAAGCTCGATGTCTCTTTATACGGTTAAGGCAAGGACTCTGATGTCATTTCCTGGTCTCTTTCTCAGGTATCCAAGCGATGCAGATAAGCATCTGTTGGCTCGACAGACTGGCCTCTCGAGAAATCAGGTGCGTCTCCTTCCCTTTCCCTCCCTCTTCCCTCACCCTAGAGAGAGAAACTTAACAATGAGACAATTTTTAGGCTGTGTGCTTAATTGAGCACACGGCCCACATCCATCAAGTAACCAAGATAAAAGAAACACATGGAAGAGAGAGATATATATGATACACACACTCACAGTCACAAGGGACCAGCAGTAATATCAGATGCAACTTACATGGTTTTGAACTTTTGGCTTTTGTTTCTCTGCTTTCTCCTGTCTTTCTTTCTTTTAGACAAAGACAACCGCAACGGAGGTTGTTCTCTTGGTTTCTTTCTTTTCCCTCTTTTTCAAGTTTTTAATATTTTACTTCGGATGCTTTCCTTGGTGACATACATTCTGAAATTAAACGAGAGCAGAGACAAGTACAGAAGCAATGAGACACCAAAGTTTTGCTGTTCTCGAATCTCTCCCTTCACTCTCTCTGTCACTTGTCTTCTCTCTCATATCAAATGTCCTCACCCAACTCCACGATGCTAATCATAAATATGGGAAATAAATGTGTACTTTCTCAATATATTTATATCCTCTCCCTCGTGGTATTTCCTCAAAGTTTAAAGAGTGCCTTCATCATATCTTCTGCTAATGCCATTTTTATGCTACCTCGTTAACTAATAATATTAGTTTCTTCTAGTGTCTATAATCTAGTGTGGTACATATATATTTATATATATATGGTTTCTGGGATGTTTCACTTTCGTCCTTATTCATGTCCTTTTTGCATAAACCGGCACAAAATTTTTCCTGCATCATTCTTAACATCTTTTTACATCAGCATTTTGTATTTTTCCAGATGAAAAACAAAAATTTGAAGTTGCCTAGCAATTTATGTTGTTATCATACAGAACCCTTTTCCTGCATCAGCCTAATCATTTTTGTCCATCTTGTGCTCTGCAATAATAATGTACTTTTTTGTATTTTTTTTAAAAAAATAAAAACAAAAAGCCCTTGTGCTAGAGGAATAATAAAAGATCAGAATACATGCATGTAATTAACTGAGCTGAACCAGAAAACAAAAACCTATTTGCCTACCGTATCAAATGGATGCCTAGATCCATGCTATAGTCAGTGAAGCGAAGACCTAATTAGGTCATTCGAAGTACTGTCGACTGTTAGAAGAAACTGCTGATGAATAGTTTTACACTTATGCTAGAGAGATTATCACATAATCATATATAGTGCAGATTCCCCGGTGTCTAATCACTGTTCAGGAACGCACGTACGGACAAAACATTAATGAGTCAGAAATCACTTCTTTTTTAAATATGATCTGACATAAAAGACCCATTTGTTAAAATGTGAACAAAATACGATGGTATCTATAATAATTTGCTGGTGTTATGCATGTAGTATTATATATCTATTAACCTTAGAGTGAGCTGGCTAGCGTTGCATTCATGCATACAGTAATTTCTTATATTTATATTCAGATTCTTTGTTCATTCATGAAGGGTTAAATCATCTGTATAAATGTGACAAATTGACAAGGATAAATAGCGCTATCACTATTATCACTAAGAAGTATTTATTTTTTAACTTTTGTTCAGTGACATTTAAGACTTGTACTGGCAATTAATAGTGATTGATACATGTGTATATATTTATTTGAATATGTATATACAGAATAGGAAGGGTGAATTGTGAGAACTTGAATGTTTGTGCAGGTATCAAACTGGTTCATTAATGCCAGGGTCCGGCTGTGGAAACCTATGATAGAAGAAATGTACCAACAAGAACTTAAAGAAGTAGAAGGAGAAGAGAGAGAAGAAAGGAACCAAGGCAACAATAACAACAACGTCGCACAAACTCCAACCACAGCAGCAGCAACTTCAACAGAAGCAGCGCCACCACCATCCACAACAACAACAACAACCACAACACCAACAACGACACTCACAACATCAGCAGCAGGCAAAAGATCCCAAATCAATGCTTCTGATGGCGACCCTTCACTCATTGCAATCAATACCCAACCCTTCTCGGAATCCCAACCAAACCACTCTTCCTCTGCCATCACCACCGCTCCAACCGCCGAAGTTGCCGCCACTTCTGAGGTGGCGCCACCCTCGTCTCAGTGTTATGACTCAGACCTGCCCCTTCACAGATCAGTGCCTGCAGATGACACGTGTCGCCATGGCAGCCTCGTTGCAGCAGATTACGGGACCGCCTCTGCTAATTCTGACATTGGTTCTACTCTCATTAGGTTTGGGACCACCGCCGGTGATGTTTCGCTCACCCTAGGGCTACGCCACGCCGGGAACATCCCTGAGAAAGCTCCTCCTTTCTCGGTTAGAGACTTCGGAGGCATTTGAACTTCCCATATATTACAATATTAAATGATATTATTTCCATATATAGGAAGTTAATTGCTCATTATATTATGAGAAAAGGGGAACACTTTTTTTCTTCGTCACTTTTATTCCCTCATGTTCCTCCCTCTTAGATTTGCATTATTATTGGAGAAAAGGCAAAATGGGGATACAATATGAGAAACATAGCGTTACGTACACTATAGCTAGCTTGTATAATTGTATAGGAGGTTGTTTTAATTTCCACCTTCTCCCCTCCATCCATATATGTGTACTCAGGGTTTGTACTTCAATTTGATAGGACTTGAACTGATTAATCACTAGAATAACAGGAGCTTATACTTCTGGTATACGGAGAGAAGCTTTTGATTGCCTTACGTTACAATCAACTTTGTACGGCCGTTTTATTTGATGATTTCTTTTATCAATGTTTCGTTCTAAGAATACTGCTACCAATTATTGAAACCAATATCCTACTTTTAATCTGCATATTATGGCCTCAGTTTAGTTTTCATTAGAGTAAGCTTGGGACATGTGCATAGAATTCAAAGTAAATCCACTAAATGCGAAAAATGTTACTTACTTCTTACAACTTTTATAAATATATTGATGATATATGAAATACTCATAGCTATACTGATAGCGAAAGTGATAGAAACTAATTTCAATCTTCACTTATTATTTTAATTCTGCTACTAATAATAGTATATCCCTTAGTCTAGAGGTTGTTAACACAACCATTTGTCAGCTTCTTGACATGATTATAAAGGCTTTGCACCTACTGCATATATACTTAATGTAAAGTTGTATGATATAGAAAGGCTACGGGCGAACTTGACCAAAAAAAAAGCTACTAATTACAAATTAAGTGTTATATATATTGGCACTCTAGCTAATTAAACTTCTCAACTTTTAAATTTATATAAAGCTTAGTTACCTAATGCAAAAGGTTAAAAGATGAGTTCTAAGCACTACTTTTTATAAATTAAGGCAACAAATGTTAGTTTAGTTGGCAAGATCGATGCAACGTTATTAATTCCCCAAGGGTGTAAGGTTTGAATCCTGCCATCGATATGTGAAATAAAAAATTGTTAGTAGGTAATATGTAAATATTTTTATCAGAACTTTTTTTAATTTTGAAGCTCATCTTGGATTTAATTCTTCTAAATTTCTTGTCTACAGGAAAGATAGGATAAATTGATACTAGTGGAGCAGTTTAGTTCCATCTTCCGGCCTTTTTTCTCATGAAATTAGAAAAATGATTTTAACTTGTCTAGCTACCACTTGAGCTCCCACTAGCAACCGGATGAGAGTTCTCAAGTTCTAATCTCATTCCACATGCATCACAAACGAACAAAGAAAAAGAAATTAAGGAAAGTATCATGGACAGTTGGTGTGTGTTTCTAACAGAATAATATCCCCAACACCCTTGTTGTCTGTCTTCTGTGTCCTTTAATTTATTCTTCGTTTACTTTTAGAAGTTATCGAGAGAATTTGAATTGTGCGCTCAATTTTTTGTTGTGGCCATTTTTTCTCTTCAAGTCCCCCACAAATAAATAAACTCAACCGAAATTTGAATTTCAAATTCACAATATATATAACTAACTATTCAATAATAATCAAATCATTCTTCTAAAACAAGTTAGATTATTGAGTAGGATACTGATATATGAGCGGTCCGAACACAAAAGAAATTAAATTAAGGATGGGATCATTATACCGTTTATATTCTATTGTTATCAGCAGCAGATAACATCGTCTTAAGCATGTTCAGAAGAAAAAAAAAAGGAAGGGTAATAATTGAATAATCCAGGGGTGCGTCAAGATTTTCTAAAATTTAAGAGCTCCAATTAAGTCAAAACTTCCATGCAATTATGAGTTGCATTGTTTGTACGTATAATGCAGCTTTTCTGGTGGATTTGATATTACGGGTACTGCACTGAAAAAAAGAGGATAAAAGCACAGAAACTTTTTCTGTCTTAGATGGGGAAAACAACTTACGTACTTCCTTAATGCTCATGGACCGTAGTTATGTACTTTAGAATCATAAATTGCATAATCAGTACTCTCTCCTTTTTAATTTCCAACTTTCTATTAAAGCTTCAATTAGCTCTACTGTTCTTCGATTGCTACTGCACCAGAAAAAGTCCAAATCCCGAGTTCCAGTCCATGCACGCTTTGGTAGTTCATATGCTAGCTATATATGTAAATATAATAACAATTGCGTAATGGGATTAATTAATTGTATTGTTGTACTAGGAAAACAACCCCTCAATGCCACGTTTTTGCCGTAAAATCCAAAACAAGAAGATTCAACTTGCAAAGCAACAATCACTTGTCACCTAATATCTTTCTTCCTATTTGAGAAACAAACCCTCCCAGAATAAGTTTTTCTTTCCTAGGCTCTGATCCGCTGCAACCGCCAATCCCAGCTGCTTTCTCTGAAGATTCCAGCCAAGTAATTGCTTAATTGCATATACACGAAAAGTTTCACAACAACGTATAATCCCAGGTAAAGTTTTGGGATTTACGTTAAGATGATATATCTGACAGTAGTAGTCATCATAATAGGCTCATTTTATAGCCAGACCCAGTCACGTACACTTTCCCCTACCTCAAGCATGCCACTGAAAAAGAGATCCGCTGATCTTCAATCATATATGTACATTTACAGCAACGTCACTGTCATTGTATTCAATTTGTTAAACTAGCCCCTTAATAAAATTGTAGACGCTGAATCGTTTTCTAGATCTAACCATGAGGTCTTTTTGAATGGACCATCCTATATATCAGAAAACTGTCATAAGTTTTGCAGCACACACACATATATACAGGACCACATGCTATAAGGCTGCTTCGAGGTTTTAGCTATAGCGATTCAACATTTGTTTTTATCATTCTTTAATTTGACGGAAAGCCAGAATAAGTTTACGCTTATGTTCTTACCCAGGAGAAGCTGTATATATAGTTTCATTTCTGTTGTAATTAACACGCAATTAATACTGAATTTGTAGGGCGAGTGTGGTTGAGGCTCATTGAATGTTGGTTCTGCCTGAGATATATACAGAAGATTGTTCATTGATTATTACGAGATATAATTTTTAATTATAATAATTTATTATTTTAAATTTTTTACTTAGGATAATATATTTTTTATTTGAAATAAATATTATAATAATATATTTTATGGGTAGTAGTGAAATATTAAAAAAAACTATAAAGGTATAATAGTCTAAAATTTAACTTCCCTCCAAAAACCCCAATTTAAAGGGAGCTAAAATAGAGGGGACGGAGAGGATATTTTGGCTTCCCTCTCCTCTAAAATTTTTAACCAAATGAGGGGAGGGGTTCATTTTCCCTCTCCTCTCCTATCCTCCATTCCAACCAAACACACCATAAGATGGAGGGAATCCCCACTTTTTTTTTTTTTTGGTCAAAGAGAGGGAATCCCCACTTTAGAATGGTTTATTTGTCTCCACTGACTTGGCCCTGCAACGTAACATAACTTCCCCATTCAATGGGGAAACAAACTGACGAAAAATTTTCATTTATTGAGGACCCCACACACGGGCCGGTCTACCAACCAGCTTGCATGGGTAGGCGGGTCCCACATCGACAGAATTCAGTTTTTGGGCCTGGGCCCATTCTTTGCCTCTCCCAAATTTTAGGTATCGCAAAATAAATGGAGGTGCTGGCATAGTCGTATATGTGAGTACAGTAGCCATGAGGGCTAGTACAGATAGCTGGTTTCTCCGCATTTAATCAGAGGTTTAATTCTTAGTAGTGTGTATAAAGAGGGTCTCATGGGCAGCAGTAAAACTCCCTCGAAAATTTACAATACGAAGGGATTAGTCATTTCTATCCGCAATAAATACCCTAACCGCCGGGGGGGGGGGGATTATGTGAGTGCAGTGACAGGGCAAACATATATGCATTCGTCCCCCGCGTCACTTGTGGATAGGCCCTTAGTGGGGCCTCCAGCCCACGTGGTGGTACCAATCTGACGGCTCCGATCCGGTACGGTAGGCTCCATCTGCACCCTCCTTCCTCATTCTGTTCTCACTTCTCACCCTGCAGCTTTCATTTCATTTTTGTTACCTCCTTTGATTATATGAACAAACTTTGATTATATGAACAAACTGAGTTTCCTTCCTAATCTTAGACAAAAGTCTTATCTTTACTCATACCCAGACGTGTCTGTACTTCTTTTACATCGCTAAGATCTTGTTTATTATGATATATGTATTAGGTTTATCTATGGGTACGGCTTTTACACGAAGCGTTCGTCCACTTCAATCATTTGAGTATAATATCGAGATAGCTTTATTTGTGTAAGTAAATTAAGATGGGATGAAATTAAAAACTTGTGAAAGCGTGCTTTTTTGGTACAGTAGTAAGCTTTCCCCGGGGGGGGGGGGGGAGGGAATCAATCACGATTCAATATTCGAGCTGAGGATAAGGTAGGGTCGAAGGACGAGTGCGACACATGATAGGCAATGTGTATTTACAAAAAGCACATTGATCCAGCAAATCATCACTCATCAGCTTCAGGACCACTCGTCCTACACCGAAAAGTGGCCATCATCTTGCACCACAAAAATCTTTTCTAACTTTCTTTGGTTTCCCTTCAACTCTCTCTCTCTCTCTCTATAGTCATGTGGAGAAATTTCTTTTACTTAAATGAATGTGATTACCAAGTCGTGAGATGCAACAGTACAGTAAACAAAAGAAGGAATTACTATTTGCTACTGTGGAGGTTTGTATTACTTGTGGGAATTAGTTTGACGAAGGAAGTGAGAGGAGAGAACAAGCTAGAAAGTAGATGCAGAAAAAAGAAGAGGGAAACGCAGGTGCCAAATAGGCTTTTTGCCAAAAGCAGCTGCACAAAGAGCATCATTGATGTGCACAAGTTTGAACATTGGTCCGTGATTCCTTCCTCCCATCTCTCTCATTTATTAGTTTTGGCAATTTTCTATCCTCCTCTCTGCACGAGTCGTTGTTCTCAGGTTCATCCCCAAAGATTCTACCCAAAACTTACTGCATGCATTTCACAACAAAGCCGCATGGTAACACAATTTCTTCGAAAAATTCCAAGGAAGCATTTAAGGAATGAAAGTGGGCAGTAGATTCCCATCCATCCCCACCCAGCTGCCTGCTACGTCAACACACATATGATGCAAATCTGAGAAATCAAAAAAATTTTTTGGCTGGGTGTGGGAGGCCATTGAAAACGATGGAGAATGGCATCTTTTTGGGATTCCAAAGGGAGAGAGAGGAGAGTAAAAGGCAATTTTCATATGGGGAAGAGAGATGCAAGTGTGAAGGAGACCCGAAAGAGACTGAAGGAATGTCTTGGTTTCATTTGATTTGGGGGGGTATGGGACAGTTCAGAACAAAGCATCCAAGTGTGTGTTGGCTTTGTGTTTGAATTTTGAAGATTAAAGGGAAGACATTGGGGGCATGAAAGCTCAAAGTACAGGGGCACATGGACTTGTTGGAGGGGCTGGCCATGGAGTTACCATGAAAGAATCACAATTAGGGAAATTGAATTGAATTGTATGATAGTTATATAGTGGGAGCATGAGCATCTTTCACACACCATTTGTCTTGTTCTTGGTAGATACTATCTTATTGTTTGGTCAATGTCACATCAAATGGACGTCCCCACTGCCCTTTCACTATCCCGAGCCCCCTTTTTTTCACCTTACTTTTCTTGTTTTCTCCTTTTATTTCTCACCTCTCCAATTTCTCCACTGATTGATATATATATATATATATATATATATCAATAATGTTAATTAAGAGATCGATGGTTTGAGTAATGTGGACTGTCTCCAATACATTACTTCCAGCTCTTAATGTAAGAGCTAGCTGACTAATTTAAATAAATTAAAAAAAATAGTTGAGTTAGTTATTTGTAATAAATATGTGTTGCATTTCTTAAAATATCCTTACTAGCTAACTGTATTAATTAGAATTATCATTTTTATAAGGACTATCTTGAAAAAAATGAATAAATATAATAGAAAAAGTGGATTGAGATTTTATATTTAGGATTAAAATAAAAGTCAAACAAACTCTTCTATTAAAAACCGGAAATAGTAATTGATTTGATTTTGCTCTTCGTGCATGGGCGTAATACTTTGAAGTTAACATAGAAAGGCTAAGATCTTGCGGTTATAGACGGTATTATCTACTTGTTGATAATAATACCAGAAAAGGACAGGCTATGATCTTAACATTTAGGGATAAGCTATGAAGTGGATCATACCCTTAAGCCCAAGTCAAAAATTACGTACAATATTGACTCAAATTAATTATAAGATATTTTTCTCCAAAGAGTTTCGTGTTTTGAAACATTTGGACAATGAATTATTAATGATTGTTCCTCAAAAATGCCCTTCATAATTTTACATTAAGGTATAGAGATTAGTCATAAATCAAGGGTATTAGTGTAATGTCATCCTATGTTTTGAGAAAATCAACATATCAAACCATCTTTATCTGTGTGTTGTTCTTTGTAAACTAGTTAAAACATTTTATAACCTGAAACGAAGGGAACAAATATGCAACAAAAAATATATACGCATCTCTCGACAAGTCACCACACAACCACCCGGGCGTCGGGGAAAAAAAATACAAAATAAAAGCGGAAGACAATTTAAAAACAATTCTAGTGAGGATATAATATGCACTACATATTTGCATTCCCCCCCCCCCCCCCAAAAAGAAAAGGACAATACCCGTCATAGCTAATTATTGATTAGAAATGCTCATTGACCTAATATTGCCTCGCATGCAGGGCCCCGCTAGGCTTAGTCAGGCCCCCAGCAACATGCCCTCCACCCAGCTTGGCCTATTACAGAAGATTTACCATGGGATTAATCATCAAAAAAATCTTAATAACAAAAGACCAACTTGAACCTTTGTTATTTTTTATGCTGAAACTTGTTATTGTATACTCTTAAGTTGTTATAGATTTTAAAGTAATTAAATTCTTTTTTTAAGACTTCACTATAATTCTCCTCCTAGTACATTACATACATAACCATTTTTTATTATCTTTTTAATATCAAATGAGCATGTTTGTAACAAAAAACGAGTATGTAATAAGTTAGTTTTATGATTATCACAGGATTTTTTAATATTTCGTTCTTTATTTTTTTTAATTCTAAATTGTTTTCTTATCTTAATATTATGAATTGTTATGCATTCATGATATGATCATAAAATTATCTTCCAAAGAAATATATTTTGGATGAACGCTGCCACATTGAACGAGGTTTGGGCTGGCCCATCCAAATCTTAACATCACCGCAATATCTACTTACTCAATGGACCGTCTTTAAACAAAAATATTCTTTCAGTCCTAAATATAAGACCCTTATACTAGTGTGTGTAAGGGAATAGCGTTCATTGACACTTCTCTCTCTTTTGGTCTCTCCTGGGTGAGAGGTTTCTGTCTCTCCGTAAGTGAGTGAGCTTGTGCCTGTGTGCTTAGTGTTCCGGCACCTCTCTCTCCGGCGTTTGCCGGAGAGGAGGCTGTCCGGCTTGGGGGTTTTGTTTTGGGGGTTTAGGATTTCTGTTCTTCTAGTTTGTTTTTGTCTTCTGTGATTTGGGGGGTGGGCATTAAGGAAAGGTTAGTCCGGCTGGTGAAGGAGAGAAAGGAGGAAACGATGTGGATGGTAGGTTATTTAACGACACTAATACGGTGGTTAGATGACCGCAAAATTGAAGACATTCCTCTTGCTGTTTCTTCTCTCTTAGTTGCCATTGATCAGGTATGGCTTTTTGAATCTTCTTCGATCTGGTATCACTGGCTTTGGTTTCTGGTAGATCCTCTCAGTTACAGTTGCTTTGTTTCGGGTTGGTGTTGGTGGTGTTGGTCGGAATCTTTGGGGGCTACTGCGATGCTAATGCTGTTGTTGTTGTTTCTCTCCATGCGGCGGTGGTTGCGTGGGGCTTGTGTTTCTGCTCTTTCATTAGCAGAAAGGAGATCAATAGGGATGGGACCGATGGGGTGGTTCTTTGAACCCCCATCCCTTATTTCCGGCGAAGTTTACAGTGTTCCTTCGCGTTTTCTGGCGGCAGCAACAGAGGCGGCGGCTCAGTGGCTCTCTAAGTGTGGCTTAGAGTTAGGGTTTGTGTTGGTGGTGTTTTCTTGGGCTTAGGGTTTTTTGTTGTTTGGGCCTCTGTCCCTCTTTTGTTGTGGTTTCTCTGTGGGACTGTTTGTTGGTGTGCCTTTAATATATTTTCCTTCCGGTAAAAAAAAAAAAAATACTAGTGTGTGTAAGGATTTTATATTTAGGACCGGAAGAGTATAAAAATGGGGCGTCTTCCTTATTATTGCTCGTTGTAAATCTTTGCCAATAATTTTATAGTTAGTGATATGAACGTTGACTAATGTTAGAAAACATTACTCACTTTATGTGACATACGAGGGTATTAATAAATTATTATTGAGTGTATTATTAAATTATTATTGTATATAGTTACTGTTGACACTAGGAACAGTTTGAGAGAAAAAAAAAAAATGAAAAATGGGACTTGAGTTTAGAATAAAAATCAACTCTCTAATTAGATTCTATAACTACAGGAGGAGCAACACATTATGAAAAATAAGAGCCACTTGAAACCAGCTCAAATTGTAAGAATGAGGATAGAATGGGAATACAATTTTTTTTTTGGGAGTTAGGCACAACTATCCTCCTACTATATATAAAAAATCATATTCAAAACACTATCTGACATTAAATGTAGGCATTTCTTATGATAAGAATTCAAACCTCAATTCACTAATGTTGTAAAGGATTAGTTTTTTCTGTTAGAGCCAACAATAGAGATATATATATATATATATATATATTTTTTTTTTTAAGATTCAAACCGCTTTGGTATACGCTTGCGGAAAAATCCTGATATACCAAAAAGGAAACGAGATCAGCCTTTAGTATTTCTTCGCTACTATCCAGGGAAAGCAGTATTTAATAGTCCAAGTCCAAGTTTCCACTTTTCGGTTTTAGCTAGAGCCCACCAGGGGGGGGGGAGCGAGAGGATGCTAATGGGCCAGGCTGATCTTTATCACTTCATTCGGGTTTCAGTGTAAGTTTGCAAGGTGGGAACTCTCAACGAACGCGAGCAACAATAACAGGGCATAGCCCAATCAAGCCCATTATAAGAAACGCACATCCTGTTTCAAGTAGAAGACACAGATTTAGTGGCTCAGAATGTGACTAACTAAGATTTAAATCTGAGCTGAGAGAACTATTCACATTTAGTTCACATTTAGTATCTAACAATACCTTGATTGTTTCAATAGAAGGATATCTGTGCTTAATGAAGGGGGGCCAAAAAAAAAAAGTAGAAGCCTTGGCACATTGGTTTTTACTTGTGCAACGTCCAAACTGAAGAATGAATGAAAGAAATTTAGTTGGCCTTGGTTGGCTGTCACAGTCTTGCTTACGCTGCTGGAAGTTGACCATGGTATCTTTTTATCCATCAGTTTGTTGGAAGCTTTCATTTGACCATCAATTTAGGTAGTTTCAGTTGCTGTATTTTAAGTTTTTCAGGGGTGTGTTTCTGTTTTATGTGTGCTTACCCATGTGTAACGTCAGCTAGAAAATCAGATTATAGTTTCCCTATCCAAAATTTTGGGTCGAACAAGTATCATGTTCTTAGCAAATAGCAATACATTGAACACTGAATATCCACCAAGGATGTTGTCAACTTGGAGCTTGGAAGTCTCAGGATCACAGAAACAAAATACAAAATTCCAATCCTTTGAAGAGCTTACAGCAAAAGCCATTATGAATAGCATCAATTCCACAAGCAATTTGTATACGCTGTGTTTATCCCCGCAGTCTCCAGCCACTACCATTCCTATAGCTATACTAATCATTTTTTAGTGACTTTCCAACACACCGTTGCCAGATATTTCTGAACCTCATGGGACACATGCCTAGTTATTTAGACAACATCAAAAAAACTACTATCAGATCCCACATTATTGTTACCTTGTCCTTCCACATAAGGTCTTATGAAAGTTCTACGCCACCATACCTCAAAAGCTTTCTGAAGGTTTGGGCACTTGTCACCAACCTTCAAGAAACTTCCCACCCAAGAAAGCATGATACTTTGCTGATCCTCCAGAGGTAGAGTGAGAATAGTCCTCCCAATTCCTTCCTCCACAACCTTATCATCAAACGACCTGCATCCATGCTGTAACCAGCAGAAGTCATTGATCAAAGGTTGTAACCAAGTCTGTAACAACAACTGACGTGTGTCCTTGGATGGCAACAACTCCCCCCTTCCTATGCCAACGTATAATCTTGCCGAGATGCAACTAACATGATAACGGGATACGATAGGTAGCTTCTCGTGAAGGACAGCCAATTCCTGCTGGTTCGCCCATATAACTGCAAATTCATCTGCAGCTTGTTTGTTGACAAGTATCTCTAGTAACCATGACAAGTTATCAGCTTCGAGAGCTATGAGTTTTACCGTTGGTTCTTTGTTGCTGGAAGATTTATCAGCCAGCTCTAGTGCCGCAGCCTGCCTAAAGAGAGCCAGTAGAGAATCCAAGCAGCTTCTGCATGATCGGTAAATCATTTCTTTACAGATGTCCGGTGAGCCAGAATGGCTTGGAACATTGTTATTCTCTTTTAGGAGCTTCAGAACTATGGTTTTCATCTCCCGGCGTCCTTTTTCCTCCTTGCTTGTGAGAACGAGTTTGATGATGTGGGACAGAGTATCATTTGGGGCCTTGGTGATATCAGAGAAAACTCGTTTCAACACAGGGTTGACCCCAACTCCTTCCCCTTGGAGTCGGAGAACTGTTGAAACCACTTTTGCTTCTTCTTCATCTCCAACCCACGGGACTGCCTCCAAGTACTCCAAACATGACTGGATACAGCTGGTGAAGCCAAGAAGTTCTGCAACCTGCAGAATAGTTGGCTTTAGATTCCCTGCAGTACTTGCAAGTTACGTTTTCATACACGCCAAGTTACGCTGAGTAGACAAATCATGCGAAACCAATTATCAGAGATGATGCCATATACATACACACTTGAGCATAAAAGTAACATCCAAATAACTCAAATTCCATGAAAGATCCCAGCATATATGTTTTCCACCGGCATTTCAAAAACTACAATTGTTTGCTTAACTGCAGGGTAAAATTCATAGCCAGAGGACACAGCAAAACCAAGAGCAAGAAAAGTCAGATGATAGGCCGTCTGAATGAGAACTAAAGAGGGAACTACAGTTAAAAAAAGAGGGGGGGGACTCATTTGCAACCTCTACTGCACAGGATAAGGATTTATTCAAAAAGTCATGAATATGTGAGTCGAGAAAATAAAATATCAAGAGGAAGAATAATAATAGCAAGTGGGGCAAGTGTGACCAAGCAGGAATAATCAAATTAAACTCCTTTTTCATCCAAAAGGCAACAAATTCAATACAATTTTTGCATCCAGACCTGAATGCTAAAAAACTCCTCATGGAAAAATCTCTCACGGAGAACAGGTGTGTTGAAGTGTAAGATATTGCATCACTCTGTCTTAAACCATATCAATCTCAGCAATGAATATCATTATAAACAATGAATCATTGATCCCCTCGAGTTTATAACTACATTTTCATTTATTGCACAGTCCACTGAGTGCGCAGCTCTCAGTATTGCAGTCAACAGTTTGACAGGAAATCCTTAGGCATTCTAACCAAAAAGCCACGAATAAATTCTACGCATGTATCATGCATATAATGTTGAGATGCACATAAGTATGTTTTTGGCAATAATACAGTTCATATTTGCAGCAAAGTTCACTACAGAAAATGTTCGAGATGCAATAGCTCTCATCTCTATCTTTTGGGCAACTGTTTAGCTTGCTTGTAACCAGCGTGAACCAGAAAAAGCACAATCTATTCTTAAGAACATTGTGCAATGTATCTCTCATGTGATGGAAGCAATCCCCCTTTAAGAACATTGTGCAGAGAAGCTGATTCACAGAACTAAACTATTCTTAAAACAAGTTGATGCACCAGTTTTCATACGAGTATAACAGCTGCTAAAATTATCATCAATTTTACATACACAGAGAGTATTAGCAAATGTGTTCTTTGCTACAAATATGAACTGTATTATTGCCAAAAACTAATTCTGTAATATGCACTAATTCTGTAAATTAGCAAATGGTCGTGATGCTCCGAATCTAATTGCTGAGTAAACTCGACCACTACCGGTACATAATATCATTTCCTAAATTGATAGCAGATATGGAGAATCATGTTGAAGATCTATTACATTGTCGCATGAAAACCCAAACACAGCAGTTTACAACCATTGTCGCATGAAAACCCAAACACAGCAGTTTACAACCACTCATCAACATACCTGAAAGAAAGTCGAAATATTTTACCCCCAAAAATAAATTCTAAGCAAGAAACTGTTGGTAAATTACCCTGAGTATCCGAAGTATGCGAGGAACACTTTGTTTCATCAACCGCCGCTTCATTTCCTTGCAGTACATCAGTCCAACAGTCTCAACATATATTTCAACATCCTCACAATCATCAATTTGGAGACACGACAAGTCAGATTGTACAGAGAGTTTATCGGCAAAGAAATTACTCTTCTCTTTAAGAACATCCCTGTGCACACTTAACTTCACACAAAACCCCTGCTTTCCTAGTAAGACCACCTTCATATCACAAGTTCCAGCCTCGCCAAACTCAATAGCTACCTTTCTAGGTAAATTCTCAATTTTGGGTCTTTCTGATCTCTCTGTGACCATAGATGTACCACCTTGATGTCTTGCAGGAACAACATACTGTTGATCATCAGAAACCATTGATCTTGGTGGGACAGGTGCTGGTCTTCTCTCGCAAACTTGGACTGGCTTTTTCTGGATAGTAACTTTTTGAGGTGGTGGTGGTGGTGAGGAGGAGGGTTTGGCTTTATTGAGGGGGTTTTGAGATTTCAGGCTTTTGTGAAACACAACTGGAGAAGGGCAACACCAAAAACCTTCAGGGGTGACAGCGATTGGAACATTTTTTACCTTGGCTTGACCTTGTTCTACCCTAGCAAGCCTAATTTCAGCCATATCTTGCTAGTAAACAAGAACTCACATGTCCTTTGGAGGAAAATATGACACTTCAGAGGAAAAGGTGGAGTTTGAAGAGGTCCGTATGTTTCAATGTAAAACAACAAATCGGTTGTTCCAGCTAGTTGCAATGCAAATTTCGCTCCGCTACTGTTGATTCAACGCTTTTCCCTCACAGATACTGAAGCATGAAAATGGAAAAAACGAATTGCAACAGCTACAAGTTTAAAGGTGATTACTTTTGATGCATTCTCCGCGAGAATCACTGCAGTATCACACAAATTGCATGGAACATGAGGAATGTTCATTGTGACCAAAAAAGCTAGAATTTTTCTCAAATGATGAAACCCAGCAAGAGAAGAAAAGAAACTGTCAGATAAATAGGGGTTAGTGAGAGCATCAGAAGCAGAGAGACTCACCGATAATCGGTCATGCAAGTGACATTTGAAGCCTCATGTCTCATGTGACACTGCTGAGCAAACAGGGCGTTAGAAAATGATGGAACAGAAGTCGCAATGTTAAACATAAGGAGAACAAGTGAACAGAGAGCTGCAGAAGGAATAATTACTGAGCGTTAGGAGCGCTGTAATTTGTAAAGAGAACATTACGAGACTCGAGGAAGAACAGGGAATGAAGAGTGATGATGGCTCAGGCTCATAGACGGTGCTGCGCTTTTACTTTAAAACAGATTTTCTGCTCATCCATGCTGCTTTTGATGATTACACCGGAGTGAGGATTATGCCATTTCTCTTTTGTCTATCTGAGAACAGAAATAACGTTTCTTCTATTTTTCCTTGGTTTCGCTTTCGTAGTTTTATGAACATGAACAACTCAGCAATCAAAGAGACAGTAGACCACTCGGAATGCCTCTCTCTCTCTCTCTCTCTCGGGGCTCTCATTTAAATATTAGTTTATATGAATAATTAACAGTAATAATTATCTGGGTTTCTCTATGTTCCTGTTACTTTGAGACACCGTTGTTGGATTTTCTAGGCTGGACTTCCCGTTGTTATCTTATGATATTATCCTCTGTTCTTATTTATATTTTTTTAATACTATTTATAAGGTATTGAGAGAAATTTTTTATATGGATATACAATTTTACTTCTAATTTATTATTGTGTTGATTTTGTTTATATGAGGTATAATGCATATTAAATAGGGATAAAGTTAGAAAATCATTAAATTTTAAATGAGAATTAATTAAATTTAAGGTTTTTCTTAGTATGTGTGAAATATGCTGAAAGTGTTTTATAAATAAGATTAGAGTAGAGTAAAACCTACTAAAAGCCTCCGTCCAAATAGTTATTAAATTGTTAAAATATGGGAAATTGCAAAAGAACAATATTGTGAATAAACCATATAAAATCTTGTGCTTTATGATGCAAGGCTGCAATGACCAATAATACACCCCAGCTCTAGGGACCAGAATGCCAAATGTTGGGAGAGAAGGGTCTATAGAAAAGAAAGATGTCATCAACTGAACAAAGTACAGTGATACAGCCTTTTTACTTCAATTGGAAAAGCTGTTATTCGCTTTTCTAATTACATTATGGCAATTACTTCAATTAAAGACGATATTGGATAGAAATCTAGCATGCAGGAATTGCCTCATATGAAGTATTTAGATATAATTTTAATTTTAAAATTTTACATTAAATAATGAGAGCCTTCGTTAATTTTTAGTAAATTTTGCCAATATTTTGATTGAGTTAAAAAATATCTGTTTCAGTTTAACATAAAACGTGTTGAGAAAATATTATTATGATACCTAAGTGTGGATGAACTTGAATTAATGTGGAGAGTCTCACATTAGATAAAATTAAACTTAATAGGCAATATTAAAATGGAGGACCCATCAACTTAAAATTTAAGATTTTGAGTCAAAATCTACCATACTTAATTGTTTAATATTTAATACCCTTTTTTTTTTTGACCGGAATATTTAATACCCATTTGATGTATTTATTTTTGTGCAAGAATGCTCATTGGTTTCGAAGTCTGTGTACAGAAAATAGAAGATAAAATAATTCGTGCCTTCTTTTCTTCTTTGTCCCCTTTAATTTTTGTTTTGCCTGAATAATTTGACGTGATAGGAAATGGGATAAGGAGGCAGAAAGTGGCGGAGACAGAGATGAAAGAAGAGAAGGTCGCTTGGTCGCCAATTGATTGCTAAATTGCTAATCTTTGAGTAAAACAAAATTAGGTTTCTAGAATGAGATCCAAATTCATATGACATATTCCGGTCAAAAAAAATTCATATGACATATGGGATGGGTGTGTGTTTTTTCCAATCAAGTGTATTAATTTTTGAAATTTTCTGATTAAACATTACATGATTAGTGATGAGATTTTTGAACTAAATGGGTGTATATATATCATATTATAATCTAAATGGGTGTATATATATCATATTATAATCCAATAAATATGGATAAAAATAAAAATATCTTAAATTTTTGCTAAATATATGTATTCTTTTTTTATTATATACAATTCTATTGGAGACACCCTTGAGTACTAATTTTTTTTTTTTTTCAAATCTGGCTTTTTGTTGAGTTTTAGGGGGGTCATGATTTGATGGGGTAGTGGTGGGGGAAGATGCCCAAAACATTCAAGGAAAGGGATCGATGATTCAATTTGAGGGCAATGTTTGATGCGATTGATTCTGTTACATTGGGTCCCTTTTTCTTTTTTTTCCCACCCGGTTCACCAGAACATTGGGTCCCTTTTTTAACTGTTCACTTCCTTTCTCGTTACCCTGACGCTATGTTTGGTACGGGATTTTTGGAGGGGAGGGGAGGGGAGTTGCTCCCCTCCCCTTGTTTGGCTGGTGTAATTTTTTAGGAGGGGAGAGGAGCCCCTCCCCTTCCCTCGTTTGGTTAAGATGTTTTTTAAAGAGGGGAGGGATTCTTCTCCCCTCCCCTTCCTTTCTAGCCTCCCCTCCAAAAGTGGGGTTTTTTGGAGGGGAGATGAGAGATAATATTTCAATTTCTTATATACCCTTTTGATTTGTTAACCTCTAATCAGTCGTAAACATTTCTATATAAAAGAGTTTTTTGAGCATCTAACAAGAGGTTATTAAGATAATTGTCTCCAAAATTAGTGAGTATTTGTAAACTTTTTTTTTTCTCTTCTTCTAATTCCAAGAGGTTGTTGGTATTTTCTTTCACTTTCAAGGTTTTTTCTCTGATTGAAATATATCACTCGTGACTTTTTATCTTGATATTCTATGAGTGTGTGACTATGTCTTGTAAATCAAAATTGGTGAATTGTATTATATATATAGTTATATCTTAACAAAATAAAAAAGTGAGAAAATTCATTTAAATTTTATGGGGCTAAAATAGTCAATTTTTTATTAGAACAAAATAAGGTATTATTAAAATTGCTCCCTCCCCTCCCCTCCAATCAATCCAAACAGGAGATCATTAAAATCCCTCCCCTTCCTTCCCCCTCCCTCCCCTCCCCTTTGTAGCTACTCTCCCCTTTCCTCCCCTCCCCTTCCCTTGATTAAAACCCCTCCCCTCCCCTTCCCTCCATCGAGCCAAACACAGCGTGAGGCCTAAACTATGGTAACTGCACCTTTAAAAGAGGATGTGTGCGCCAAGGTTAAAAAAAAAAAACAAAGGATGTGTGTGAGAATATGCATTAATAAATATTTAAATTATTTAGTTTCCGTATTTATCCACAATGACTTCAGTTTTTTTATTTTGTCAATTATTTATTTTTTGTAAATGAGGTTCAGGTTGTGTAGATTTCATTTGAATGATTTATTTTTAAAATTTACGCATTTTTCAATTTTTAAGTCGAACAACCGCTTTTTTCCCCTCAAATAAGTGGGCTCAGAAAAAACCAATGCCTAAGAAACCACAAAGAAAAACTACAAAACAATTGAAGTCTACGTAAAAAAAAACTATTTTTATTTTGTATCATGCATAATTTTAAATAAAACGTAGTAAAATCTGGACCGTTCCATTTTATTATGGGCAGTCCACATTTAGAGATGAACACCACATTGTCATCTTTAATGGGTGTGAAATTCAAATTCAAAACCCATCTTGCTAACTTCCAACTTATTTTATTTTATAAGAATAAGTTTGATTTTATAAGAATTGTTATAAATATAATAATATCTTTGTGGACATCCATTTATCTCCCATTATTTCTAATATATCTTATTATCTCTATATGCCATAATTATTTCTTATTATTATGTAATCTGTAGATTCTATTAAAAATATAAAGTTGTGCCTATAAATAGAAGCTATGTATCATGTATTTAACACTTTTGAATAGAATGAGAAATATTCTTGTCTTCTATTCTCCTTTATTCTCTTCTCTTATTCTCTACTCTTTCTTTTAGTTTTATAAAAAAAAAAAAAGCTTGATTGTATTAAAGATTAAAAAAAATTAATTTTTGACATTTATCAATAATTGCTCTAATCTGTTAAATACTATGAATAATAATACTACCTCCTTTCCTTTGTGTAGTTAAAAAAAGTTTGTTATGTTAGTTATTTGTAATAAATAGATATTAGTTTTTCTAAAATACCTTTGCTAATCATGTGTATGAGCTAAAATTACCATTTGATATAAACTTTAACATGTGCAACTACTATGAAGACTATTTAAAAAAAAATACAAATATAAAAAACAAAGTGAAATGAAATCTTATATTTAGGATCAAATTAAATGTTAAACTAGTTTTTATATTAGGAATAAAAGACAATGTTAATATAGAACTTCAAATCTTAAGATGCAAAAGCGTTAGATGTAGCTTTTTATGTACAGTAAATAAAACCAATATATGTGGAAGCAAGGAATGGCCATTTTGAGGGAAGTAATCAGTGAAACGATGAAAAATCTCTGGTGTTAATTAGCAGCACTGTGCTTGTCATCCTCTAACCATTGCTTTTAATCCGCCAGCCGCTTGTAATCCAGGAGAAATACTTACATACTTTTGGAGTGTCACGTCATCCATACTCTACCCAATAAAAATGCTCCAAGTGTCCTATTTAAATCTCTCTTGATTATTTTTCTCTCTCCATAACCCATTGCGATAGAAATTTGTGAGATCCACTAAAGGGAGTACTTGAAACATTTTTATTAGAGAGAGCATGGATGATGTGGCATTCCAAGAGTATACAAGTATTTCTGGTAATCCAGACCAAAAAGTTTCAGTGAAGCTGCGTTTCTATTTGCATCACACTTCTGTCTTCTTCTTGTTAACTTTTACTAATTTTCATAATCATACCTCTTTAAGCTTTTTGATATCCTTTTTAAGAATTAATCTCCAGGTCTGATATCACTAATTATTATATTGACTTCGGATCCTCTCTTTAAACACATGCTTTTGTCCCGTCTCATATCTCTCTTGCTTTTCCTCGTTCTTTATTAAACATGACCTGCAAACACATGAGGATGACGGACGAGTTAGTCATGTTTTTTTTTTCCTTTTTAAATAAACAAGTTAGTGTTTTTTGATATATATTTCGGGTTTATAATTTTGGTTCCTGAAATTTGTCTTCATTTTGGTTTTCAATAAAAATCTGGATTATTTTACTTATTGGGGGACCAAAACTATATACTTTAAAACTTGAGGGATCAAGATCAAAATAAAAACAAATTTGAGGGACCAAAAATTATATTAACCCTTATATTTTTAATAAAATACAAGGTCAAATATATTGTTGATAGCTGACAGATGTTATGTAATTTTTTCATAAATTTTATATTTCATTTTTTATTTTCATCATATCAAGGATGGCTGGATAAGCATTCCTAAATAGCTAGGAGAAATATTTATAGTTTCTCTTGTAATAACTAAAAATTTAATGTTCAACACACTGTATGTCGTCGGCCCAAAAAAAAAAAGGCGCACTATGAGTCATCGGAAAAATACTTTATGTATACTCCTCTAATCCTATTTATAAGTCACTTTTAACATAGTTTACACAAATCAAGAAAAATCTTAAATTTCATTTAAAATTTAATAATTTTTCAACTTTATCCCTATTTTATATGCACTATATCCCATATAAATAAAGTCAACACAATAATAAATACTACCTCTGATCTTAATTATAAGAGCCAGTTAACTAATTTGAGAAAATAAAGAAAAGAAGTTAAATTAGTTATTTGTAATAAATAGATGTTATATTTCCTAAAATATCTTTGGTAATCAAGTGTATTGGCTAAAACTACCATTGTTAGAAGGATTACTTTGGGAAAAAAATGTATAAATATGAAAAACAAAGTAAATTAGGGTCTTATATTTAGGATCAAAATAAAAGTCAAACGTGGTCTTATATTAAAGACCGGAGGTAGTACAAGATAAAATTGTAAATTCATATAAAAAGCTTCTCTTGGTGCTTTGTAAATATGAACAAAAAATATTTTCTCTCTCTACTCTATAAATAAAACTAGAAGAGTACTTGACATGCATTCTTGCAATACATTATTGCATAAAATTTAAGGAATTAGTTGTAATATTTATAATACATGGAAAGGAACAAATTTATGTGGTAAGGGGAAAGATGCCCCCAAAAAACTGAAGTATGGTAATATTTTTATAAAATTATACGCCTAACTTTTTAGGAGAAAAAAAAGGTACTCCTCCTCCTATACTAAATATAATTTATACCATAAAATGACTCGAAAAGTATCAAGGACAATCTCCCATCTTCGCCAAATTATCCAACAGTAGGAGGTAATGTTGTGATAATTTTAAGTTTTTGAAGTAAATTTGCATAAAAAAACTTACATAAAAACTTTCAAAACAAATTTACACCTTAACTCTTTATATATATAGCCCATCCAATTCCTCTGTTCAAGTTCTCTCGGAGAAAGTGGGAAACCAGTGCCCTGGCTTGCGGTGGCACGTAGCCTCTCCTGTTCTATCCCATTTTCTTATCATTCCCTTCTCTAATCATGACTATTAATCTCATCTAAGGGGGTGTTTGGGTATCGTCCCAATCCATGGTTTGGGAAAAATTTGCCCAAACACCCGTAAAAAATCAATAATCATGGTTTTGGCCTAAAAACCATGGTTTTGTGAGAAGCATTTTACATCTACTTCTAGAAATAAAAAAAAGAGAGTGTCAGCTGGTTTTGGGGAGAAGGATTTTGACCAGATGATTTAGCCCAATTATTCTATGTTATTTCATATCATTTTAAGGGTATTTATCATAGATTTTGGCTCCTTTTGATGATAATTGTGCTTAATTTAGATTAAGAGTCCTTGCTTTGAGTTAGTGTCTTTTTGAGGTTAAGATTGTCATAATTGGTTATTAATTGTATTCAGTTGATTTCTAGGACAATTGATGCTTCAAATTGTTGCTTTTTATTGTAGGACAATTGAGAATTGGAGCCAAGATCAAAGACCAAAGGATGACACAACACAAGATCAGAGTATCAGCACTAATAGAGTTCGCCGCGGCGTCAAATTGAAATCTCACCAGTAATCTCTCGGGCAGAGTTCGCCGCGGCGAAATCACAAGATTAGGCGGAGCTCCTCTCGGGCATGCTTCGCCGCGGCGAACTCTTCGTATCAGCAACGCCAGATCCGGATCAGAACGCGAAAATGGAGCTTCTAATCATATGATCCGACCCAGATGGACCCCTAAAACCCTTAGAAACCCTATTTTCGACCAGACACTCCATTCCATCTCCTACAACACCTCTATTCTCCCATCCTCTTGCCTCTCCACCTCCATCTTCTTCCCCATCCATTTCCTTCATCTTTCATTCACTCCATCTCAATTCCTTCCACTCCCAGCTACCATGGCCGACGGATTCACTTCAGTTGGAGCTTTTCTTGAAGCTATGGAGAGCTAGGGTTTATCAACTCTTGAAGAATGGTGGTGTGGCTTGAGTTCCTAAGCTTCAAAGGGGAGTTTAGTTTCAGTTTGCAATTTTTAGCTATGATTTATGGCTTTCTAGGTCTAGGAGTTGTAATTTCTTAGTTAGGAACTTGGGACTGATACTGTAATTATTGGTTAATGATTACATTTGTAATTTGGATTGATTGATGTTGAACTTTGTGCATAAATATATGTAGTTGCATATATGCTTATTGTAACTCTCATGATTCTCTCTTATCTTGCATAGTTGTGTTTGGGTACTGAGTTGATTGTGTGTTTCATTAAGCCAATTGCATGATCATTCCAAAATTACACATTAGGGAAGCTTAACAAAGTTTTCATTAATGAGTTCATTAATGTAAGCTTTGGACTCAATGAGTTATTGAGGTTGTTATTAAGAAAACCTAATGATTTGTGAAACTCCCAATATTTTAAGTGAACTATGATTGCCATCAAAGTCATTTTCAAGAGATTTCCTATCATTCATTTCCATTCCATCATTATTATCTTAAAACACCAAAAATATAGTATCTTAGGTTTGTTTTCATTGCATTTAGTTTAGGCACCATTCATTTAAGTCTTAAAACCCAAAACCCCATTTCATTGCATTGCATGGCATTTAGTCTAGCTTAGGTAATTAATAAAGGCTCCCAAAAGTGAAACGACCCGAGTTTGCACTATACTGCATAGCTTGGATTTATTTTTGATTGAGAACCCCAAGGCGAACGACAGAAAAACTCTCTTTCACCAGACATATGTACCTCTTCAGTCCTTCACTGTTCAGAGGTAGTATATTGTCTTCGGTCCTTCACTGTTAAGAGGGAGTATATTGTTTTTTTGGACCAAAAAAGAGGTAGTACGTTGTTATTATTGTTTTTTCAGTTTTTTTTTTTACCAGAAAGTATTTAAAGCAAATTAATATTTTTCTGTTAGAAAAAAATAATCATTTTTCTATAAATATATTTAATCTTATAATTTATAAATATATATACACATATTAATTATTTATTAATTATATTATCTTATATATTATTAATTATGTTAGTAAAAATTATTTTATTAACAATTTTATTCCTTCAAATTAAAATATATTATAAAATCTATCCCTTATATAATTATCATATTAACTTATACTATTTTTAGTAATTTGTACATATAAAAAGTACTTTTGATAACAACTATCCAAACACTCTCACTTCTCAGAATCACTTTTTCACAAAATCTATTCTTCACAAACTATTCTCCAAACCATGGTTTGGTTTTATCCAAACACCCCCTAAAACTATTTCAGCTAATTTCTTTCTTTCAACACCTTTTTTTTTCGTTTATTTTTTCTTCAATCGCAAATGCAAGTTGCTGGGTGTTTCAGTTTCAGAATCAAAGAAAGTTGCATCTGGATCTGTCCATGATACATGTACTCATTCAATTCAATCCTTGTGAAAAAAATATATCAAAGATGGATACTACTGCTCTCGGATGCTCTCGGATTGTGAAAGC
This sequence comes from Neltuma alba, assembly GCF_004799145.2. Taxonomy (NCBI): domain Eukaryota; kingdom Viridiplantae; phylum Streptophyta; class Magnoliopsida; order Fabales; family Fabaceae; genus Neltuma; species Neltuma alba. Next base: position 45,138 of record NW_021633015.1, read on the forward strand.
CTGTGAGATCAAAGCTAGAAAGCCCAAAGTGTGTAATAAAGGCGGAAGCCATGACTGTTTTGCTGTGATGAGATTAAAGGTCACGATTACAGAAAAGGATGGTTTGTGGGGATTCACTCGCCGCTCATGTGGGTCTATTACCATCTGGAACTCCGTTAATAATGGGCTGTTTGGGAAGCAAAATAAACAAAGTGAACCATAAATTAGTTGTTTGATTGGAAGTACAACATTAGTTTTCACCAGTGAAGGGTTACATCATACCAAACAGGGGATTTCTATCCAATTGGTAGGTTGGTAGCTAACATGTACTCCTTCGGTCCTTAATATAGGACCCAATTCTTGAATTGGTTTTGATCCTAAATATAAGACTCATTTCCCATATTTATCAATTTTCTCTAAATTATCCCTATGAATACTCCCTCAACCATGATCAAATAGAAGAGGGAGAGGAGGTATTAAGAAAGATGATTATGGTGTTTTAGGAAAAATGTGTCACTTTTTTTATACTTAACTAACTTACCTAACTTCCTTAATCTAATCAAATTAGTTAAATGGGTCTTATATTAAGGACCGGAAGAGTAATATATAAACTCTAAAACAGGGTGTGTGTGTTTTTATGAAATTATAGAGACGACAGAAATATCTCAGAATTTGATCAATTTAGACATTCAGGCAAAGCAAAAACTGTCGTTGAGTTGTCTAAGCCTGACGAATTGGACTTGTGCTACCAAGAAGCCCATGTGAACTCCTAAAAAGGGACTTAGGGGGTGTTTGGGAAAAAAATTACCCAAACACCTATCAGAAATCACTAACCATGGTTTTGGGCTAAAACCAAAATCATGGTTTTGTTAGAAGCAATTTGAATATGCTTCTGGGACAAAAATGAGAGTGTCAGCTAGTTTTAGAGAGAAGCATTCTGACCAGACACATATACCCCTCAATCTTCCACCTTCGGTCCTTCACTGTTTAGAGGTAGTATATTGTTTTTTTTTTTACCAGACAAGAGGTAGTACGTTGTTATTCAGTGCTGTTTTTTCTGCCTTTGGTATTTTTTTTATTCACTTCTTTTCTGTTTACAAAAAATTATTCATCTTTTTCAAAAATATTTTTAATCTTATATTTTATACTACCTTTGGTCCTAATTATAAGAAATAGTTGACTAATTTGAAGAGATTAAGGAAAGAAGTTAAGTTAGTTATTTGTAACAAATAGGTGTTATCTTTCTTAAAATATTCTTACTAATCAAGTGAATTGGTTAGAACTACCATGTTAGAAGGATTACTTTGGGAAAAAATGTATAAATAAGAGAGAACAAAGTGGATTTGGATCTTATATTTAGGATCAAAATAAAAATCAAACAAGGTCTTATATTAAGGACCGAAGGTAGTAAATGTTTTTACAGACGTAGTAAATTATATTAAAGATGAGAGGTAGTATGTTATAAAAACCAGTTGTGAAAAAATATTATAGAATTTCATGTTTAAAATCTTTAAAGCAAATTAATATTTTTCTATTAGAAAACAATAATCATTTTTCTATAAACATATTTAATCTTATAATTATAAATAAATACATATTAATTATTAATTAATTATATTATCTTATATATTATTAATTATGTTAGTAAAAGTTATTTTATTATAATTTTATTCCTTCAAATTAAAATATATATAAAATCTATCTTTTAATTGTTAACTTATGCCCTTTTTAGTAATTTGCACATATAAAAAGTGCTTCTGATAATAACTATCCAAACACTTTCACTTTATTAGAATCACTTTTTCATAAAATCTATTCTCCAGAAACTATTCTCCAAATCATAACTTGGTTTCATCCAAACACCCTCTAAGTTCTGAGTATGCCATAATAAATTGACCAGTTTTCCATCCCAGCACTGTTTCTGGGAAAAGATAAATTCTACCCTCTTAGTACAGCATACACATTGTATTCTTCTCGTGTTTCAACCAAAGAAACTCCTATCCATTTTCTTTTACATTGATTTTTCCCGTCAAAATTATAGGTTTTATATCGTTATTATGATACAAAGGGGGTAGATGACAAATCAACACCTCTCAAGTCGAGAATGAGATATCGCTCTAATACGTAGCATTCCCTACCACCTTTTCCTTATCTCTAGAGTCTAGACTGAGATTCGTCCAAACTTTAAACGTTTTGATTTTGACATGTCTTTGTTTGGAGAGAGGAGAGTTCTGAAAGAGAGTGCTCATTAATTCATTGGTCAAAAGGCTTGTTTTATAGTTTTCCCTGAAGGAATCGTGGGTTTTATGCACACCATTATTGCAGTTCTGTTTTCGGCTGGATATGGGAATTAAGGGGATAGGGAAAGTGAAATGCATACATAAAGCGTCGAAGAGGTTTCTTGTTTATTTCTTCTTTTTTTTTTTGACCAAAAGGTTTCTTGTTTATTTCTCATCTTTCAGTTTTCTGGTTTTGTTAACTTTATAACCATTTCTGCACACATTCTACTGACTTGGGAAACTTTGCATTGGGAATTGTTTTTTCCGTAACATGGAAATGAATGCTTTCACATTTAATATTAGTCTATTTATTGAGAACTGGGAATGGCTATTTGATATTTTTAAAGTGCAGTCTGATATGAAAAATTATCTTTGTTTTTTTCAATCTATTGACATGGCGGCCTTCCTAGCAAAGAGGGAGTGGAGAAAGATGTGGAATAATCTCTCTGAAGCCTCAGACCCAATGAAGCAGGTAAAATTTTGAACCCGCGGATTCAAATAATGCAAGAGTGATTAGACTTGTGTATTTATGATTCCGATATGCAGGATACGCGATACTTTATGGAGAATTTTGAAGCTAGGAAGAAACAAACCCCGGCGAGCGACGTCCAAAATAATCTGAAGCAAGAGGTACGATACAACACCTTGACATTTCATTAAAATTCTTTTCTTGCATGTATTTCCAGCACAGTGCAACACTAAATTATTTTTGCTGGACTTCTGCATATGCCTATTTTATGTGCAGATTTTACAACTTGAGAGAAGATTACAAGACCAATCTGAGGTGAGATGCGGATTAGAAAGAGCACTTGGGTACAAACCTTCATCTTTTGTCGATTCAAACGACATCGTGCTGCCTGAGGTGACACCATATCGATCTTCAATGACTGTAGCATAAAAAGTTTGTTGCCTGCGTTGTTTAACTACTTTTAGTTTTCCATATGTTCATGCACGGCTTGATGATTGCCAAGATTTGACTGCCATATGTGTTGCTTTTGACTGCAGCCAGCAACTAAACTGATAAAAGAAATTGCAGTGTTGGAGTTGGAAGTTGCGTATTTGGAGCAACACCTTCTATCTCTGTATAGAAAAGCATTTCATCAACAATTATCTTCTGTGTCCCCATCTGCCAAGGACGAAAGATGGAAACTCTCTCTAAGGACTCCAAGTTCATTTCTTGAAGTTTCCAAGCCTTGCAATTTTCCAAATGCAGGAAGTTCTGCCGTAAGATATAATGCTCAGGAGCTTGAGGCTCCAGCAGGAGATCAGTATAATGGAAATGGATCAAAAGAAAAGCTATTTGATTCCAGCATTTATCGTTGCCATTCCTCATTATCCCACAGTTCTGCCTTCACAGCAAGAACATCTCCTGCAGAATCATTAGCTAAAGCCGTATATGCCTGTCATTCTCGACAATTGTCCATGATGGAGGTGTGCTCAGCTTTGGTCAAATTACTGTAAAATAGAAAGAGAAAAGTGTTCGATTATGTCCCTTTTAAAATCGTATCTCTGACATATTTCAACGCAGTATCCTGAAACAGCTTCATCAAGCATGATCAGTCTGGCAGAACACGTTGGCACTCGCATGTTTGACCATTTTCCAGATACCCCTAATAGGATTTCGGAGAATATGGTGAAATGCATAGCAGCAATATATTGCAAGCTCGCAGAGCCACCTATGGCATATCATGGCATATCATCGCCAAGTTCATCTTTTTCATCGATGAGTGGATTTTCTGTGGGAGGACAAGGTAACATATGGAGTCCAGGGTTCAGGAATAATTCCTTCTTCGATGTAGGCCTAGACAATCCTTTCCCAGTGGAAAGAAGTTGTCACCACGCTGGGCCCTACAGCTCCATGTTCGAAGTCTCATGGATTTACAGAGACAGTCTACAATTGGGTGATACAGAGAATTTGCTCCAGAGTTTCAGGTAGATCATCTGGTCAAGCCTGATTGGCCTTTCAAGTTAATTGTGATGGTTGGCAAAACCTGTCTTGTTGTTCCAGGTCTCTCACTTGTCGTTTGGAAGAAGTAGATCCCGGGAAGCTGAATCACGAGGAGAAGCTGGCCTTTTGGATCAACGTACACAATGCTTTGGTGATGGATGTAAGTATTTCCCGCCCTTTAGAATCTAGAGAATTTGGCTAATTTGACTCATTGCCTTATGCAATGCTCTCTTTAATTTTTAGGCATATTTGGCTCATGGGATTCCACAAAACAACGTGAAAAGAGTCCTCCTTCTTATGAAGGTGAAATTCCGGTGTAGCCTTAATTAGTATCCATTTAATTCCCCGTATTTGCTTACTATGTTTTTATTGTCTTTTCAGGCTTCATATAACGTGGGTGGACGCCCAGTTAGTGCTGATACCATACAAAATACCATCCTGGGATGTCGTACGTCTCGACCCGGGCAAGTATAGTCCACTACCTTAGCCGATGCACTCTGCATATGTAAATAATAATCAGAAAAATATCTCTTCAATATATATATGTATATTCTCCTTATGAAGTGGTGACTCTCCACTTACAATATACTAACTCCAGTTCTTCATATAAAAGCTAGTTAATTAATTTGAGTACATTAAAAAAACTAATTCAGCTTGCTATTTGTAATAAATATATATTATCTTTCCTAAAATATCCTTGCTAATTAAGTTTATTGGTTAGAAGTACTATTATTACAAGGACTACTTTGAAAAAAATAAATAAATATGAGAAATAAAATATATTAAAGTCTTATAATTAGGACCAAAACAAAAGTCAAATAAATTCTTATATTAAGAACTAGAGGTAGTATATAAACAGATATTTTCTTGTCTGTGTGAAGAATTCATTCATATTGGTTTAAGCATGATGTGGCATTTTAAACCAAGTTTCTTGTTTTATGCTTTCTTGGGTAGTGGGTTCGGTTGTTGTTATCTCCATGGACGAAGTTGAGGAGTGGAGATAGACGAGAAGCATATGCAATAGAGCGTGCAGAGCCTCTTTTACACTTCGCACTCTCCTCAGGAAACCATTCTGACCCAGCTGTAATACATTTTATTGACTTTCTCCTGCAGCTTCTTATTAATTTTGTTGTGTGTGTGTGTGTAATATTGATATGAAAGTGGGAAATGTGTGAAGGTAAGAGTATACACAGCAAAGAGAGTGATGGAGGAGCTGCAAGTGGCAAAAGAAGAGTACATTGGAGCTACGTTAGGGATACGAAAGGATGAGAAGATAATGTTACCAAAGCTGGTGGAGGCATACGCAAAGGACTCGGGGCTCAGCCGTATGGGTGTGATGGAGATGCTTCAACAACAATTCAATAAATGTCACACTCCAAAATCATCACCAAACGCCATCCACTGGATTCCCATAACTTCTCTTTCCGATATCTCATCTCTAACCACCTCCTCTTCCTCACCTGACCATTCCTTCATTTATCTTCTTATTCCATTACCCTGTATATGTTTTCCTGCGCTGGATGCCAATTATTACTTGTACTGTGCTGCGTTTTTAATCAGCGTAACAAACATGTAATTAAATTCTGTATTGGTGGAAGCCAAATTATATGAAACTGATTGTGATCTGTGTTTGATCTTAAATTATTGAAGATTAAATTCGAGTTGGATAAGAAAGTTTATTCTACAACTATTATTGCATCATATATAATGTATCCCGCATATTTCATGGATTTTTTTTAAAAGTATTTCATGGATTTGTATTAGGTTAATATCATTGTTGTTAGTTCTCGTATGACCAAATTTTGATTTTGATTCTCACAGTTTCATATCACTAATTTTAATCTTTATAATTTTATAAGGACTTGGTAAAAGTTTAAGAAAGTTTAAGACCTTAAGTATAGAAATTAAAACTAAAACTTATAAAACTATAAGAATCAAAACAAACTATCTAAAAATACTGATTAAAATCAAAATTCGATTCAACTATAAAAATTAATGATTATATTAACTCGTTTGTATTTTATGTTTCAGCAAAAAAAATTTGGGGCAAAAAACCGAATACTGTTAGAAAGCGATGGATGTAAGCTCGAGTGACCTTCCTTTGACAATTATGGGCTTGGATTTGGAAAGTATAAGTGTCTGTTTGGCAGGGCATTTATGGAGCTTAAAAGGAGATTATTGGTGTTACAAGCCTGATCTGTGATTTGTCTCTGTTTGGATAAGCTTTTAGTCTACTTAGCTTATAAGTCAAAAGCCGGCAAAAAGCATAAGCTGAGAAGAGAAGCTTATAACTTATGGAATCGTGCGTTTGCTTTAATAAAAAGTCCTGGAAACATTTATTGCAAATTTAATACCAAATCTGCCTTCTAGCTCTTCTCCCTCATATGTTGATTTTTTGCATTTTCAAATTTTTTAATATAACACAATTTTCTAAAACGTTATCATATGATAAATAACTTTTATTATTAACGGTTTTTTTTAATATTTTACCATATGTAAATGTAATATACACAAACATACATGAATATATTCATACCCATTTTGGTCATTTTACAACCAAACTTACTTTTACTCAACTATAATCCAAACAAACTTTTACCAATCTTACTTTTACAAACTAGCTTTTCTGAACTCCAATCCAAACACAATTCAACTTATCCAATTTAGCTTTTACCAACTTCACTTCTCCATAAGCTACTTTTTCAATAAGCTACTTTTTCAATCGCTGATCCAAACGGACCCTAAATAGGCTTAGCTTAGGGAATTAGGTTTCCTTCGGCATTTGGCGATATGGCCTTAGACTTTAATAGCACTTTACTATTTGTAACAAAAAATAAATCATATATAGGACAGTATTACTTTTTGTTTATGTGATATGATTGTGCTTTATATAATTATATGTTTGTTTTACATATTCTCTACATAAAGAAAAATAATTAGATAAAATTTTTATATTTACTATATCAAATTTTTTCTGTTATATATGACCATATGTCTTATTTTTAAATATAAATTTATAATTAAATAATAATATTTTAAAAATAAGACATTTGACAACTTATAGTTAAAATAATTACTTAATATAATGAATATAAGGAATTTAATGTAATAAATATTCTCCTTATACAAACATTTAACATTATTTTTTCCGTCTCAATTTATAACACGTTTCGAGCAGCTTCATGTCTGATAATATAAAATGTTTGGAGAAAACAATAATCTTGTTTCAAAAATGCCCTTCATTAAGTGTGACCTAATTAGGAGTCAATGTTATGTGAAGGACATTTTTTAATAGTTATATCTCTTTTGCAAAAGATTAATATTTCCACATTCAAAAACATCTTGTAAATTAAAGTAGTTATTATGAAAGTTTAATCTTTAAATATTTATATTTTCAGTTATAAAAGGACCCGCTCCGGTCTCCAAAACTTAAAGACGTAAAATGTAATTGGACGGCATTGTTTTAAGTTTTGACTTTTGACTGGATGGAGACGTAACAAGGTTAATCGGTTGTGGAGGATAACAATCAAAATTTCGATGATTTAAAATAAATTAAAACTTTTTTTTGGCCATAAATAAATTAAAAGCTTGGAGTCTTGGACTTCGACTTCTAAGCTATCATGCACAAAATTCCTGTGGACAGCAATGTTTGTAATTTCCGGTCACCTTCCTTTGACTATTTAGTAGTATCTACGTCACTCTCAGGAGTGGAGACTTGAAGACTTGGAATTTTCATTTTTGTAGTAAGAAATCAAACTAACTTTTTGTTAAGATGGAGGAGTAATTGGATTATTTATTTTTTCACAGTATTAAATTTATATAATTTTAGAGAAAATGATTTTATTTAATAATATTATTGTTATCATAATGAGGATAACAAATATTTTTATTTCATAAAAGTATAAATTCATAAAATAAATTTAAAATATATTCCTTCGATTTTACTTATAAGATAAGAGAAAAGACTCTTTTATCTTATTATAACTCACTTCACTAAATTTTTATATACATATACTATTTTATTCTTTATTTTTAATACATTGATTTTTTAAAAGCACATATATTAAATAGTTTTGTGAAAAAAGTATATATATACTCTTCTGGTTCTTAATATAGGACATAATTATTGAGTTGATTTTGGTTCTAAATATAATACCTATTTTCCATATTTATCAATTTTTCCTAAATTAACCATATGGATCTCCCTCAACTATAATTAAGTAAAAGAGGGAGAGATGATATTAAGAAAGATAATTATGATATTTTAGAAAAAAAATATGTCATATTTCTTATAATTAACTTTCATACCTAACTTTTTTAATCTAATCAAATTAGTTACATAAATTTTATATTAAGAATCGGAAGAGTATTAAATAAGAATAAATTAAAAAATTGTTAAATTTTAAAACAGAATTAACAAAATTTAATATTTTTTGATTTTGTGGAATGTTAGGTAAGTTGAGAAGTTTAAACTATTACTATTTATTCCACACATAAAAGTTTATGCTAGTGTGGTAAAATTCATCAAAATGGAAGCAAGCGCCCATTCAGAGTCATGCTCAGGAATGAAGTAGGCGCACTTTACGATTAATCACGTACCCCTCCCGATTTAAAATATAAACTAAATTTCATCTATTATGTTTATAAAAACTAACTAAATCAATTTAAAATAATAAATGTGTTAAGGCGTATATTTATTTTTTCTAATAAATTTTTATTAATAAAAAAAATAAGTAAAAGATGTAATAAATAAATTTAAAAAAATATATAGGGTAAAATTAAAAACAACTCATTAAATGTTTTAGATAAAAATAAATAGGGAAAATGACAGATAAAGAAGGCTGAAATAATAAAATGCCAGAATGGAAGCTAAGCAAATGTATTACCAGATAGGGAAGTGTTGCCTGATTTGGGATTATGCAAATGTTGCACAATTACAAAACAGCCCCTGTCAGTCAGCGTTTGAAAGCGGAGAGAGAGAAGGCGCGCGCGAACACTCCTGCACTGACCGTCGTGCTTCCCGGTTTCTCGCTTCCACCATCCCCATTGTTGCCCTAAAAACGCCGGCAAGCTGGACAGTTGAGGACCCCGAAATAGTGTGTGCGTAAGAGAGCAGAGGAGTTGGAAGTGGAAGGGCGTGCTGTTCGAAGGGCGAACGTGGTCGCGTCTGACTGATTGTGTGGAAAGACGAAGGTTGGCGCACGGTGATTCACCATTGCAGTTAACAAGCATCAACAGCATTTCAGTGAGGTAAGTTCAGGCATTTAAGTTTCGTGCTGTGGTCGACGTTTCTGGGTGAGTCTGGGAATCAATGATAGGGCAATATTTAGATATGACGCGATGAAGTTTGTGAATGACAGGAATGGCGATTAAGGGTTTATGCTGAGTCGCTATGGCAAGCTATTCTGTTTTTAATAACGTAGTTGAGAACTGGAAAAATGGGTTTTGAAATCAGTAGGAAAATTGTCTGATTGACTGGAAAAATGATATGAACAACTGGAAATGACAATAACATACTGGTAAATGACTATGATCGAACCTAAAATGACCATATTCATAGTAATGACCTTACTGTCTGAATGAGTGGAAAGATTATATGAATAAACTGGAAATGACAATACCAAACTGGTAAATGACTATGAAGGAACTTGAAATGACCATATTCATAGTAATGACCTTACTGTCAGACTGTAATGGCCATGTTGGTAATGACAATGAATTAAGTGGGAATGACCATATTCATATTAATGACCTAACTGTTAGTCTGTAATGGGCATATTGGTAATGACAATAAGTTAACTGGAAACGACCATATTCATACCGGCATCCTTACTGTCACTCTGTAATGGCCATATTGTAAATGACAATGAATTAATTGGAAATGACCATATTCATAGTACTGACCTAACTGTTAGTCTATAATGGGCATATTGGTAATGACAATAAATTAACTGGAAACGACCATATTCATACCAGCATCCTTACTGTCACTCTGTAATGGCCATATTGTAAATGACAATGAATTAATTGGAAATGACCATAACGAATCTGGAAAGAACTAGATGTGTAGTAAATGTATTAAAATTATGATTTAATGATGGTACCTTGATGACTTTGCAGAACTATACGAGATGGTGTTGGAAGAAGGGGAAGGGTCCACAAGCAAAGGAGTCCACAGTGGGCTTGTGTTGTTCAGAAGGGAGTATATGGCTAAACGAGGTGAGAAGTGTAAAACGCAAGAGAAGAAAAAATTGAAGTGGGGAAGGCATGGAGGGCCCTGAGTGAAGAAGAGAAAGATAGGTATAATGAGAGGGCAAGGAAAACGAAGCCACAGAAAGGTGAGAAGAAGAAGTATGATGTTCCCTTGTACACCCGGTGCTCATTGCCCGGATTTCTATCATTGGCTGAATATGTGAAGAAGAACAGGCGGTTGAGGCAGAAAGTTCAGAGGATGGGATTTGGGAACTTGCTTAATGTGAATGTGAAGCAACTTCCACGTGATCTACTTGTGTCATTGTTGAGATGCTATGACCCACCAACGCATTTTTTGACCATTAGAGGGCAAGGGCAGGCAATTGAGGCAAAAGATGCGCATGAGTTTCTAGGTGTACCTGACAGTGGGGAGGAAGTGAAATCTGATGTTAGTGAGGATGACCCGGAATACAAGAGGTTGAAGGACACTTATTGGAAGGTTCCATTTACCCAGATACTGAAGAGGATATTATCTGGGGAAGAAAGCGACAATTTTGAGTTCCTATTTATGCTTTATACAGTTGGAGCTTTTCTATGTCCTGGGTCAAGCACAACTGTACATATACGTTTGTTGAAAGTGATGCGTCACACGATGAATGGGTTTGGAAATATGATTGGTCAACGTACATAATCAAGAACCTGTGGAAGGAAATGGGAGACTTTGTGAAGATGACAAAGAAGAAGAAGAAAGGAACCTGCAATGTTGGAGGGTGTCTTTATTTGCTGCTGGTAAGTCAATATTTTTCTTATGGTTCACTATATTTTTGTCTTTTGTTATTGTTGCAGAAGTGTGACCTATCTTTATTTGGTTTTGCAGCTGTATTTTGTTGAGCGTTTCCCGCTGGGATTGTCTGTTGACCGGGGTTCAACAAGCGCCATTGAATATTGGACCGAGGAGAAGATAAAGGAGAGGGTGGAGAAAGAGAGAGGCAGCAGCATGGGAATATTGCATGGAAGCAGTGGCAGCGAGGTATACTCAGCAGGACATGAGGACAGTTCAATTTTGCAGTCTTTAGATCCGGTATGTGGGAACTTAGAAAATATACGTGACCTGAGTTTAAGTCAGTCTATTAGCAAGGTTGATACTTGAGATGACAAGACTTTATTTAGAAATGACCAGTGAGATACTGGCATTTGATAACAGTGAACAATTTTTTTGATATCTTCATTTACTGTGTATGCAGGCATTGAAGGAGTTGAGGGCTCGTTTTGTGAAGAAGCTTGAAGAAAGCCAGAGGACGTTAATGAAGGCTCTTGATGATGAGCTACTCAAATTGCAGATTGGATTGAACGCCAAAGTTAAGGGGATGGGGAATGAGAATGCCACTGCTAAAGAAGGGGTTGAAACAGTTGGTGATGCAGCTGGTAACGATGCTGAAGAAGCTGATGATGTTGACCGAGTGGTGGAGGAGATTGCAAGAGAGGTTGCAGCGGGAAGTGCAGATGAGGAACTTGATGAGGATGAAACCAGCAAAGGAGATGATGAGAAGGATGAGGATGAGGAACAACATGACCTTCATGACAGGGAAGTCAGTGATGATTACATGGTTGAGGAGGTGGAAGAAGAGGGTGACCGTGATGGTCATGGAGGTGATGACGACGACGACGAGGATGAGGAGGAAGATGACCATGATGACAGGGAAGGAGGTCATGTGGTTGATGAGGAGGAAGATGACCATGATGACATGGAAGTCAGTCATGATTATGTGGTTGAGGAGGCCGAAGATGATGATAAGGAGGTTCGGGATTCAGATGATGAGGGGGAGGAAGCTACACATGTACTGACAATGACCCCTACCAATGTTCCTTTGCTGTTGGATCGAGAATGGGTGAGCAGTGACAGTGGGGAGGAAGGAGGGCCTGAAAAATCGATTGACCTTCGGAGGTCAACAAGGGCAAAGAGTTCCACAATTAAATCTCCGTGGATAGAATTCAAGGCAGCTCCGAGGACGAAGAGGCCAAAGGAGGAAAGTGACATCTTTTTCACTTTAATATCCCGTAGACCCAAGGGAGAGGAAGAGGGGAATATGTAAGTATATCCGTAGCTAGTGTTTTGTTTTTAAATGACACAGTGTGCCCTGAAAATGACAGCAATAGGATTGAAAATGACAATAACATACATGGGAATGACAAGTATTGATGTCCCCAACACCATACTTTCTGTCACTGACATCTGACAATGTTTGCAGGACTGTCATCAAAATGTTTGATGAAGATATAGACCGACAACAGCTGTTTTCCCTGGGTGGAGTGAACAGAGTAAATAACAGGGTATTTAAGAATGCTCTGTCCCTGCACCCACGATTATGTTTGATAATGTTTGGTGAGATTATTGTACCAGAATGACGTTTTCACTTGTGTTCTGTAGGTGCTTAATTTGGTGTGCAAGGCAGTGATGGAGGACATGAAGGCAGAGTTGGGGCCAGGGAAGAGGCACATTTTCGATGTTGATTTCATGGTGAGGTTGCATAATTCCAAATGCAAATACCAATGACAGCAATTGAATTGGAAATGACTTGTTCTCTGTTAATGGATTAACAATTTCATGTCATGCAGAACATGATGGCACATGATCCAACCTGGAAAGCCCAAAAATATAAGAAGCTCTTTCTTCCTGAGTTCGTTGGCTACAACTTAGCTGAATGTGATTTCATAATTGGTCCTGCTCTTGTTGGCCAACACTGGTTTTGCGTTGCCATTCAGCCTAGCACATTGGATTTCCACGTAATAGACTCCATGAGGAACCATTTCGGAACCAAGGACAGAAAGCAGAAGAAGAAGGTTGTCATCAAAGACCCAGTGGAAATGGCTGTGGATGATTGTGTAAGAAAAAACTCATTATCTTTACCCTAGTTTTTGAACTTGGAAAATCATTAAACTTTCTATGTTGGTCCTGAATGTTGTTGCAGAGGAAGAGGCTCAATATTATACTGGACTTGGTCAAGCCAGGATTGGTTGGGAAAAAGCCAATGTCTCCCATGATATTTGCAGCAGTTCCCCAGCAGAATAACCTGTCAGTTTTGTCAAATTCGATTTCTGTGGGGTAAATGCACATGTCAGATGTGTTAACTAACTGTGCTGATATTGTTGCGTCCACAGGAGGGATTGTGGGGTGCACTGCATGATGTGGCTGAGAAGATGGGAACCTGGTGTGACCCTTACCTACACAGAGGAAGAAGTTGCTGGCTTTCGTCGTGACCTGACATGGTGGTTGGTCAATCATGAACAGAATGAAAAACGTGACGAGGCATTGGCCCTTATTCGACGACCACAACCAACCAAGAGCACAAAGTCCAAGAAAAGGCGTCGGTCTTAGGTGTCTCGATGTTAGGGTCATAATTCACTTGTCCTCTGTTAGATTGCTGTATGTAATGTGCATTGTAGGCTGACCAAAAATTTACTGTGTATTGTTATGGTTAACAAAGATTGGTGTCCATAAATGTATGATAGTTGAGAACCATGATGCCAATTTATTCCCCAGTGACATGAATGAATCTGGTTTTAACCACACAAAAACAGATGCTGACAACAACCCCATTGGACATGTGCTATTGGTTTTCATTTTTTGTTCAGGTCACTAAATTTTACTTCAATATATCCTGTTGGTATCCAACAGAAAATGACCAGAACAAAAAAATGATACGAAGTGAAGCGAATATGACAGCGATAATGACAAGGATCACCTGGTCTGATTTTACAACATCAGTTCAGCACGGCTGTCAGCTTATGCTGATAGCATCACTGCCAATGACCAGAACAAATTTAAAAATGACACGAAGTGAAGCGAATATGACAGCGATAATGACAAGGATCACCTGGTCTGATTTTACAACATCAGTTCAGCACGGCTGTCAGCTTATGCTGATAGCATCACTGCCAATGACCAGAACAAATTTAAAAATGACACGAAGTGAAGCGAATATGACAGCGATAATGACAAGGATCACCTGGTCTGATTTTACAACATCAGTTCAGCACGGCTGTCAGCTTATGCTGATAGCATCACTGCCAATGACCAGAACAAATTTAAAAATGACACGAAGTGAAGCGAATATGACAGCGATAATGACAAGGATCACCTGGTCTGATTTTACAACATCAGTTCAGCACGGCTGTCAGCTTATGCTGATAGCATCACTGCCAATGACCAGAACAAATTTAAAAATGACACGAAGTGAAGCGAATATGACAGCGATAATGACAAGGATCACCTGGTCTGATTTTACAACATCAGTTCAGCACGGCTGTCAGCTTATGCTGATAGCATCACTGCCAATGACCAGAACAAATTTAAAAATGACACGAAGTGAAGCGAATATGACAGCGATAATGACAAGGATCACCTGGTCTGATTTTACAACATCAGTTCAGCACGGCTGTCAGCTTATGCTGATAGCATCACTGCCAATGACCAGAACAAATTTAAAAATGACAACAAGTAATGCGCCATTAACAAAAGCTAACATCCCCATAACAGTAACTTCCTTTCATGTATTCAACAAGTGGACATTAAGATACTAGCCACACTTAATGCTCCGTTATCACTGAAATAACTATCAGCTTACTTACAAAAAAATGTCTCCACCTAGCTCCTAACTACAACCCCAGTCCCAAAAAAGTTGACAAGGGCGGAGCATACAACTATGTACACCAAAAATGACCCATCCCCACTGTACTCGAAACTTCATGATGGGTTAGGATTTCTGCAATTCCTCCTTGTGTGTCCAGGCTGGTGGCATCTTCCA
The DNA here is from genome assembly GCF_004799145.2 of Neltuma alba. Lineage (NCBI taxonomy): Eukaryota > Viridiplantae > Streptophyta > Magnoliopsida > Fabales > Fabaceae > Neltuma > Neltuma alba. The sequence goes on from NW_021633015.1 coordinate 60,341, forward strand.
CAGTGGTATATCCGTTTGTTCTGGAACTGTGATTCATCCCTGTTTACTTTTGGCCTTCCTGGTGGTCGGGATGTCATGGGAGGTAGCAAGAAAACTTGCTCACTGACATTTTCTATTCTATAGTAGTCATTTGGGTGAGGCATGTCTGTTGTTACCACAGGAATCATACTGCGAGCATAGATCTTTTCTTGTGATGACTTTTTATAGCAATTATCAATATAATCATAAACATTGCCGTGCACAATCTTGATGGCAGCACAAGCATGGGAACAAGGGATCCCCGTCATTTGCCAAGATCTGCAACTGCATTGGTGTAGTCCAAGATCAACCCGATGGTCTCCACGTGATGTTGTCACCTTCACTCTTCCCCCACCATAATTTTCAGCATACATATGGTCAGACCCAGCCACCATATCCAGCACCTTACTCTCTATATTTGGACCAACGCAATTCTTCCATTTGGTCATACCCACATAGGAGGCATGCAGCTTTCTTGCAACTTTATCTCGGTGCTCATAGATCAATTGGGGTACAGTATGCTTTCTCTCATTCACCATCCATGCATTGAATGATTCTGCTATATTGGTTGTAATATTGTCCCATCTTTTATATGGGAACCTACTTTTAGCCCACCTATCTACATCCCCATGATGAATAAGCCAATCAAATAGCCTTGGAGAAAAGGATCTCATGTCATCCATTGCTGCCTCAAATTTCTCATCCGTCCTTGCGTATGCAATTTTATCCAATAAATATAGTGCATCCTCCTTTGATCGGCCATTTGTCCTTGTTTGCCCCTTATTCATTTTCATAACTTCTGAACTAAAATTCTCCTTGATGTGTCTATAACAAAAGGCATGCCTTTGACCCCCAAAGATTGATGCCACTCCTCCGATGATAGCATTGTGTCGATCTGATACAATCGTTACTTCCACAGAACCCAGGATTTTTTTTATCATATAGAAAAACCACGTCCAGTCATCTAGTGTTTCTCCCTTCACAATTGCAATTGCAAATGGCAGCAGCTCGTTATCTGCATCATAAGCTGAAGCTGACAACATTGTCCCCTTGTATGGTCCGCTTAAGTGAGTTCCATCAACATACATAATATGCCTCGCGCCACCCAGAAACCCTCAATGCATGCCCCGTAAGCAATGAAAACACGCTCAAACCGGTTCCCAATAGCAGTCCATTCAGCCACTGATTTTTCATCTGTTTCCTTTATCCTTTCGCATAGCCATGGTATGAGCATGTATGATTGTTCGGGCCTGCCATATATGTCTTCCAGTGACTTCTCTCTTGCTCTATAAGCCTGTTTATATGTTAGATCAATCCCATACTCTCGTTTCAACCTCTTCCTTATCTCAGAAGTGCGCTTGTCTGCATGATCCCTCATCTCATCAATTATTATTGATGAGTTCAAACTAGCTCTTCCACTATGCATCACGTCCAAGCTATCTTGGGCAGAATGAACATGCCGGTTTATAAATGTCGTCACTCGTAGCACATCACAACTCTTCCCCACATGATTTGCACATAGCTTCCATGGACAACCCTCAACTTTACACCTTATCGACATGAATTCCTTGCTATTCCTCATATACTTGGCCACAAACTTGTTTGCAAGTGCAAACTTGTATACAGACACCCGAAATACATCTGCACTAGGAAAACGTTGGCCCACTCCTGTTAAAAGTCCCCTCCATTCCGCATGAACCATCTCACTACCATCCGTATCTTCAGCTCCGATAGATTTATCCACATTAGGGGGCCCACTTATTTCATCATTGTCACATTCACGAGCATTTTCTTCACTGAGCCAGCCATAATCACAACACAAACTAATGGGAGACGCATCCAGTTCAGTTTGCTGTGACATGCCCATGAATCTCTCTGTTCTGCATTCATAATGACAAGACTCGTTAACACAAATGACAAGAAGAAATTCATAAATGACAACAAATAGTTAGGACAAACTCCACTTACATTTCTACATTGTCCCTTGGTTGGGGACCCACTTGTCTTTTTTCGGCGACATACACATGACCGCTGTTCCCATTGTATTGAAAGAGGTTATACATTTCAGCATTGTCATGAAGGTCAATCAATGTCTTCTCATCAAAGGCCACTGTGTACTTAATGTCATAATTTCTTCCATCGCCACCAATCCACTCAGATATCATTAGCCTCAATTCATCAAGTGTCAGCCCATCCTTAATGCTTCTTAACCTCACGCCACCTCCATTATATCTCACTTCACCTTCACCATTTGTCACAAATTTCCCCCCCACATGAAAATAACAGAACAGCTCCTTCCCACAAGATGACCCAGCTGCAAAATTCATTTATCTTCATTACCTGCACTGATAACATAACAGAAGTCGAATGATTATATGACTTAATACCATCATCATCAACTTACACGACCAACTTAGGGTTTGACACATTCATGCTTATAATTTGCAACAAAACAATCATTTCTTTCCTGTCCACACTAATGCTTCGTTTTCTCAGAATCAATCCACTCCATTATTCGAATCTCCCTCCAACATTGTCCATTTATCTGACACTAATCACTCTAACCCACTTGTGACGCCATCAAACCCCTCTCCCTCAGTGTTTTTCCTTCCCCCTGCATTCACCCTCTGATCACCGTCCTTCCCCCCACACTTTCTATATACCCACGCCGTCTCCATGCTTCGCCACCCTCTCCACCTCAAAACCATCCCCACATCGACGACATTGCCATCCAACGGGAAGAGGAAAATCAACCGGCGCATAAAGGAGAGGGACAAAAGACACAGGCGAACAATATAGTCACTGGATACTAACCTCGCTTCCGTCGTTCAGTTGTTGCTTCGCGCGTTCATGCTCCCACGTTCGTGGTCCCTCCCAACTTTTTCCTCCAGCTCCCGCCACAACTTCCACACTTCCACCGGTCACTTTTTCGGTTTGCATATGAGGGGCTGTTTTGTAATTGTGCAACATTTGCATAATCCCAAATCAGGCAACACTTCCCTATCTGGTAATACATTTGCTTAGCTTCCCATTCTGGCATTTTATTATTTCAGCCTTCTTTATCTGTCATTTTCCCAAATAAATATTATCTTATAAAAAATCAACTTTTTGAAAAAAATTTAGTTTATATTTTAAACTATTGGGAGTAATATTAAACAAGTACTATTGTAGGTGAGTATGCCCTTACCGTACCCTTCACAGATATGACTAAAAAAAATTAATTCTGTCCTTATTCATATCTGTGAATTGTGATGCTATAAAACTGACGATCATTATAGCCTTTAATTTGTTTGTCCGCATCTCACCCTGAATGCACAACAGCTGGATCCAATAGGTACCTCCCAACGTCTAGTACATAGGTTGCGTTCTCCCATGAGCTCCAGCATACATAATTTTATTCATATACTCGCATTATTTTTTCCCCAAAAAAATAGTTTAAGATAATAAATATATCAAAATATAAAGCATCAAAATATAATTTACGAGGCTGAAAATATTTGAAAACAATACTTTATGATCTGCATTTGCTTAAAAGATACCTCAAAATATTGGAGGCACCTTTAACTCATAATTCTATAAACATTATATATTATAAGGTATCATCATACGCTATCATGCTATTTCTCACTTGCATCATGGCACATCAAGTAGCTCCATATGATTTTTAATATCCTAATTTTATTTCTGGTTTAGGGTGTTGGATAATTGCAATCATCAGTAAAAAGAAAAAAATTCAAAATGCTCTATGCATTGCAGGTAAGATTAGGATGATAGCTATAGTAATAAATAAGATTAGAATGTTAGATGGATATGAAAAATGATATTTAAAGGAAAGTGCTAAACCTTACTTTACCTTTTATTTATTTATATTGTTAAACGATGAAACGCTTGAAATCTAAAATAAACAACATGCAAAACAATTTGCCTCAAAACCACTCTTTTGACAATTTGCGGAAGTCGACCCTCCTCTTCGTACCACTCAGATTGAAGTTTAACTTGTCGCTTCCCTTAATTATAATACGTGTTTATGGGTTTTTTTTTTTGTAATTGAATGAATGGTACTTTTCACGTCAGATTGTAAAGTGGAGTTAAATTCATAACCTCCCATTTATTAAAAGAAAAAAACTTACATGCCATGAGATGACAAGGTTGTGACCTAATTAAAATTTGATCATGTACTCAATATGTATGTTGGAATTTGAAATTTTGAATCACACATTTTATATATTGTCACGATAGTACTCCTTTATAGTTAGTGCATTGAAACTTTCCGTCCATAGGAACAGGGAACAGTTTTGTTTTGTTTTATTGACGTTATTTCTCCAAATTTACTCTTTTATGTTGATTCAGAGTTGGGTACAACTCAAGGCATACTTTGCAGTTTGCACTTTATTCCTCCTATCCATAAGTTCCAAAAATTATAATACTCCTCCGGTCCTTAATATAGGACTCAATTCTTGAGTTGGGTTTGGTCCTAAATATAAGACCCATTTCTCATATTTATCAATTTTCTCTAAATTACCCTTATGGATACTTTCTCAACATAATCAAGTAGAAGAGGGAGATGTGGTATTAAGAAATATGATTATGGTGTTTTAGGAAAATAAGTCACTTTTCTTATAATTAACTAACTTACCTAACTTCCTTAATTTAATGAAATTAGTTAAATGGGTCTTATATTAAGGACCGGAGGAGTATTTCTAATTACTTCCATTTAAGGGTCTGTGCGTATAATTAATTTCTTTAATTCGATCATTTAATTAGAAACTTATCTGACCCACTTGTCAATGTAATGTGGCTTGTAGTAACAAACTGATCCGAGGGAGACGATGACCTCTCTTTTTTTTTTTTTTGGCAACAACAAGCTTTTTTTAACTTGATTTTAATTTTTATTTATCGTGTAATTGACTTATTTCAGTTTGACTACGTTGACTAAGTTTTCCCCTAATTTCAATGTAAATTATAGTGTTTTTTTAAAAATGATATTGAGGTTTTGTATGAATTAATCACTATAATTAACTCCTCGGGTTGTTGCTAACCAAATCCTTCATCTACCTATCTCCTTTTTAAATCTTCCCGATGAATTAATTTAGAATGGCAACTTAGTGGGCACTTACCTAGTTAAGGTTGGAGTTAAACTTCATTGAGATATCCGTGATCATGACTTCCAAGCTTTGTCTGAGTTCTAGAATCCTTTATGGACAATTAATTTGCCTTACAATCAGCTGCTATTTATTTGGAAACTTCTAAAGAGAGCAATTCCTTCTAATGACTTAAGGGCACATCACCTTAATTGTTCAGACTCATGCTTGTTTGGATGTGACGTGGAAGAGACCATTGATCACTTGTTCTGCTCTTGCCTTTACACTCGAGCTGTGTGGTTTTGTTGTTTCTCAATCAGAATTTTTGTTCCCTCCTTTGATGAATTTAGAATTCGGGTAGTTTCCACCATTTTGAAACTTAGCAAGGATGGCATGCTTAATCTTGTAAGAGGCATAATCTGTCTGATCAATGCTATTTGGAGGAAGAGAAACATAATGCTTTGTGAAGGAAAACTAGATCCCCCGATCTCTGTCATTCAAGAAGTTCATCATCTTGCTTCATTCTTTGATTTTGCTTATGATAAGTTCCACACACCACATTCCTCTAAGCCTTTCATTCCTCAAAACACTTTGATTCTGTCTAATGAAAGACGGGACATTTTGCTTTTTAAGTACAAGCGTTTAAGACAGTACTATTATCACGGTGTTATTTGCTATATATGAAGGAACTCCCTTAAAAGAATTCCTGTGAAAAAAACAAAGGTATTACAGGTTCAGCTTTTCATTCCAAATTTTTCAGAGCTGCTCTTCTTTGGATCGAAAAATCTAATGTGGGAAAATTTGCTGACAAACCTTCCCTTCATATTCACTGTGTGAAGAAGAAGTTTATCTGCGTCCCTATCAAAAGCCATTCTACTCTCAATATTACCTAGCAAAAAAATCTTGCTCTCATTCGATTGTTTTCTCTATCCAATTTTTTGTGATGTCTAAACCTAGTTTTCTAGGTTTCAATTCTCTTAATATAGGTTTATTAAGTTATCGTAACTTGTGAGGATTCTCATTACATATAAATTTTCTCTCGTCTTTGGTTCAAAAAAATCAATATAATTCACAAACAATATTTTACCTTAAAAAATAAAAGTAAATATTATAAATTAAAGAGCATAGCCATCCTGGCCAGTGGCCCCTAGACTAGTCAAAACATACATTCCTAAAATTCAACAGCCTAAGGAAAGGAGTATTAATTTGGTTCTTACCTTAACTTCTGGCTGAATCCAACTCGATAAATAAAGAAGTTTAGCTTAATTACCAAAAGAAAACCAAAGAAAGAAAGGGGAAAAAAAAAAAGATCTGGAGGAAGGAGGCGTGGTGGCCAAATGCATTTCAGTTATATGATCTTTAGGCACTGGTAAGTTTGAATTTGAACTCTCCTAATTGATATGTATATAAAGAGATGTAAAAGACACTTCCTTCTATATCTAAATATGTTGATGGGAAAATCATACCTTTGTTTTTAT
>NW_021633016.1:0-46054 GCF_004799145.2 Neltuma alba
TACTCTTCTACTATTGCTTACACAGCTATTAAAACCCAATCTCTTTCCCTGATGACTAGGATCTGCCTTTATGGGAAGGATATTTTTCAAGCTTGTATTCTACCAAAGATGGCTTCAAAATTTAAACATTTATTCATCTCATGCCCATATGCGAGTGTTTTTCCATTAGGCCACCTAATCTCAATTTTCCTCAATTTAGGTTTTGGCTTCAAGAACACCTTGTTTCAATTACATAAGAACGGCCTTGAATTTCTGATATGTGGTATCACAATCCTCATTCCAATTATTATTGTTTACCTCTTTTAATGATGCTTGGACAATATGTAAATGCTTGTCTCAACCGAAACTCTTCTCGTATACTCAACTCATATTTCGTAAATTATAATTGAAAAAACTGCTTTCCAAATAATCCCGCATAACTCAAACCGTGATTATGATTAGCTTCTACCACCTAACTCAAACAAAAGCTACGACATAATAATTAGCTTTTTCTCTCAAGCACAGTGGCATGTTTGCTTAGAGCCTTGACTTGAGGAGTGATGCTATGTTTGCAGTACTTTTGTCCAAATCCCATAAGGATGAGTGATTGTAAAACAATAATTATGTTCATCCAAAGGCCAACCTTTATAGTTGTTTGTAATTATTTATCTTCCCGTAAACCTGACAATTTTGCTCTTGTCAATTAATAAATTAATCTTACTTGTACATGCATAAAATTTCACAGTAGTTATATTTTTAGTCTTCAAAATTTCACTTACTTTTACATGTTTTTTATGGAATGATTATGTTTTCAGTCTTCAATATATTTATTAATAATTATTATTTAGTAAATAGTGCCCCTCTCCTTTTAGGCTGCATGCCAAATTAATTCCTTTTTTTTTCCTGCAATTGTTGTAGGGTCCCCCCTCTTGCTGATAAACCTTATTAATATTTTATAAAATTTTAATAAAAACAAAAATTGAAAAAGCTGTATTATTATTTATTAAGTCAGGAATAACATGTCCCAAAAACCCATGCAAAAATAACAAAAATACTATCATTAAGAGATATTTCGCAACCCTCCATGAACTAAGAAATGGCACTCTTTATATATGATTAAACAAACTCTTTCCTATATGATTATTAGAGTGACAGAACAATGAGCGGTAAAAAAACTCAACAAGAAACAAAAGTTTTCTTCTTCTTCAAATAGAGTGATGATGAGGATATTTATCAATAATGAAGTGATGTCTCTCAGAATGGTACATCTCTTCAATTAAAAAATCTTAATTGCATGTTATATTCACGAATCTCAGATGTTGATTCATAAATCAACATAAATTCTCTAATTTATGAGCACATAACTTTTCAAAAAACACATCTCTTCCTATTAAAAATATTTCAATAATATTAGAATGATTCCTTCTTTTACATACCCACACACAATATTTACTGCACAATATAGTTAATTTCAAAAGTTGATATTTTAATAAAGTTGTAATTTTATTGAAAAATATTTGCATTAATTTATGTGCTGTTTTGGTCAAAAAAAGTATGTGTTGTTAATTTTTTTTATCCCGCAGACCTAAAATTTATCAAGGCTTTTTTTTAATTAAAAAAAACAGCGAAAAAGAATACCCGTCAAAGGCCTAGTTCAATTACAAATCTTTAAATTTGACCCAAACTGAACTTTGGACCGGTTCAGAGCATCCCAATACCAGCACGTTGTTTGTATCTTCAGCTTGGAAGTTATAGGCTGCATTATGAATTGGGTTCTGCATTAGCGTGGCCTTTTAATTTGTTGGGCTATTACTTTTATTGCTTAGTCATATGGGCAGATAATTTGTCAAAATTTGATATGCATATACTCCCTCCTCCGATCCCAGTTATAAGAATTAGTTGACTAATTTGAGAAAATTAAAAAAAAATTAAGTTAGTTATTTGTAACAAATAGGTATTGTCTTTCCTAAAATATCCTTACTAATCAAGTGTATTAGCTAGAACTACTATTGTTAGAAGGATTATTTTAAGAAAAAATACATAAATTGATTAGTAAGGATATTTTAGGAAAGACAACACATATTTATTACAAATAACTAAATTAACTTTTTTCCTTAATCTCCTCAAATTAGTCAACTAGCTTTTATAAATAGGATTGGAGGTAGCATAAATATGACCCCAAAAAATATTATTTTTTTATTAGGTACAGATATTTTTTTTATTAGAAGTAATCTTATTTAAAGTACTGTCAGATACTAAATATGGACACCTCTTATAGCAAAGATTTGAATCTTGATTCACTACATTGTGGAAAACTAACCTTTCTATTAGACCTAACCCCGTTGATACCAAAAAAAATTATTTTTCTCTCTAACTTATAAATAAGAACTAGGAGGCTGGGAGTAGTGATCTTATGCTTGAGGCCTCAAATTGTTAGTCTGTATGGCCCTTCATATAGATTGCATATTTTGGACCCTCATCAAAGACCACATTAGATATGAAAGGGAGGCTCTTTTTTTTTCCCTCTCTTGTTTTTGTAATATGTTTTTTCATTGATTAATCAAAGTCTTTTGTTAAATATGTGAGGAAAATGAGAATAAAAATATATATGGAGCCTAATGAAATACGTCGAAAGCCGCATTGATTATTAATAGTTTATAGCGTAATTTATATTTTTATATTAATATTGATGAGAAGTCAAATCCTGAAGAAAGAAACATATATCGAGGACAAAATTTGATTTGGCAAAAAAAAATACCAACCATTTTAGGATGATGGATGAAATTGATACGAAGAGGGTGATTGGAGAAAAGTGCTTTTAAAAAGTACTTTTCTGTAAATCGAGTCAAGCTTTTTAAGGGGTATTTGACAACTTCCAAATCATAGTTTCAGAAGTACTTTTTCGTAAAACGAGACAAATTCTTCCACATATTTATTTCGTAAACCGTAAAAACACTTCTAAAACCATGGTTTGATTTCTATCCAAACACCCCCTTAATATATTTATTTTGTATATTATAAAATCACTTTTGAAACTATGTTTGGATTCCATCCAAATATCCTCGAAGTTACAAACTTGAAAATCATTCTTGTTGTAAAGAATAGATTAAAGGGGTATTTGGATTGCTCAAAAAATACTTTTAAAAAGTACTTTTGAAAAGTATTTTTTCACAAATCAAGACAAACTTTTCCACATATTTACTTCGTATATCGTAAAAACACTTTTAAAACCATGGTTTTATTTCTACCCAAACACTCTCTAAGTAATTAAATTTAGTATTGAACTTTAACTCCTATATAAAGAGTACGTCACTTGTTTTTATTTCTCAAAGAAATCTGACCTTTAATGGGTTAAGATTTAAATTTATTTCAAAACTTTTTACATAGGAACTACGTGTATTCGAAAGCTTTATGTGATCCAATGTTATCTTGACAGTATTTTAAAAAAAGGGAATAATACTGATTTATTATTATCCAATATTAATTCAATGTACAAAAATTTTTAATGTCTTATTCAATTCATTCACAAAAATAGTGATAAAGAATCTTTTTCAAGTCACAGAAGTGGGACATGGAAGTTTGACAAATATGTAAAAGCCATGTATTTATATGATAAACATCTAAATGATATGTTATCCCACAATGTTCAAACATATAATTGAGAACCAGATTCTGTAAATATATAATGAAATATGGCTTTGGAATTCGATTCTCATGGCTTTTTTTAATTTTATCTGTTCGAAAAAATTAATTAAGGGGATATTTGATGTGCGTAGAGAAAAAGGGTTCTTTTATTATTAGGTTATATAATATTTATTATTTATTTTATTATTTAATAATAGGTGACTCTTTATATTTATATATAATATTATAAGATATTTTTATTTTATTTTTTCAGATCAGAGTATGTATAACCCTTGGATTTTATTTATTTCAAAATAATTTTTATAACCTTTAAGACTCAGAGTACCTCTAAAATTTTAAATTCACCCATATAACTTTATTGTCCTTAATTTGCCCTTTTCACCCCATCAATATAATAGGGAAACTTTTTATTTGCTTATGATTTGGGATTATTTGTCCCTAATTATAAGTTTAATAGAGTATATATTGATAATGACATATTGGTCTTCATTAATAAACTTTTTATACATTTTACATTTGTTTGATATTAAATCATACTCGAGTATTTACAGATCTAATTAATGGTAATTCAACTAGCATCATTTTTTTTTCATACAAACTTCAAGCAAATGATAAACTTGATTTTACAAATACAACAATAATATTTGTAGCAATGAACGTGAGGTGTGTATAAAAGGGTTAAAATTCATCCTACATCTTGAAATATTTTTCTAGATATGTATAATATCATAAAATATTTTGCGATGCATTTAGATTAATTCTCAAATATTTCTAGCATGCATCTTAAAATATTTTATATTACATCTAGCATTTTGAAGTAGTTTTTCATATACGTGCAGCATCTTAATATTTTAAGGACAAAATTATACTACAAAATATTTTAGGTTGTTAAACATAATTGAAAAAAATACTTCAAGATATTAAATAAAGTGTGAACCATAAAATACTTTAGGTTGCTAAATACTTCTAAAAAAAGATGTTGGATTAAACTTAACCTTATTTAAAAATATAATTACTAGAAAAACCAAATGAAAGTTTAAAAAAAAAAAAAAGAAGGTAGATTCGACCACTTGCTTGAGATATTAATAAAGGTGCCTAAGTTTTAAAATACTGATGACTAGAAACCACGGCATGAATATGATAGCTAGTGAATAAAACTAGGGTAAAATCTAAAAAGTATCTCTAAAATTTTAAAATTTTAAATTAGAAATAACTACAAAATTATGTTGTCATTTACTTTTCAAATGTTATTAGTTGTTATCAAAGTGTAATGAACAAAACTGATTTAAAATTTAAAAATTTAAAAGTATTTTTTTGGGAATTTTTTTTAAAACTAATGTCATCGTAATACTTGAATTTAATAATCAGTGACTAAATTAGGCATAAAAAAGAATCAGAGACCGAAAAGATGAATCAAGCTGAATGGATTCTCGTATAAGTTTTCTGAAGCATTTTGTACCATAACATATTTTGTCCAAAATATCAATTTCTTTTTACGTATAAAAATAATTATATTAAAAAATTTAGAATTTAAACATGCTTTGGCAGTATTTAATTATAGAATCCCCGTTTAAATTTGTCTAGTCAACATTTTCCCTTAATTAAAACTAACTACGTTAAAATTAAGAGCCTAAAAATATATTTTATAAATTTAAAAAACTAAAACTAAAAATTAATATAAATTTAAAGGATTAAACATATACTTTCACCTTTTAATAATTATTTTTTCGTAAAACCACATAGTGACTTTTCTTTTTATCATTCCAATAAAAAACGATTTTCAATATTCCTGTCCAAATTTAATAGAATGTTAATGTTTATAATGAGATGATTTTAGAATTTGCATTCTTACCTTTTTCGTGTTTGACACTACCATTCCATTCTTTTTATAGCCAACAAGTATTTATTTTCTATTATCAAGAAAAACATAATTATTTCATTATATCAAAACTTATTATTTATTCTTAATTAATTTAACTTTCAATTTGGTATAAAATATAAATTTTCAATCCATTTTGTCTCTTATATTTATTTTTTTAAAAATAGTTCTTATAGTAATTACACGTGTTAAAATTTTTATCAAATGTTAAAGCTAATACACCTGAGTAACAATGGTACTTTAAGAAAAATATCACTTATTTATTACAGATAATTAGCTTAACAAATTTTTTTAATATACTCAAATTAGTCAACTAACTCTTATATTAAGTAGAGGAGGTAGTATCATTTTCAGTTGCATTCATGTTCTTATAAACTCTGTTCCATTAACCAGCAAATATTTCTTTATCCAATCATGTAATAAATTTTTCTTTCCATTCTTAAATTATTTTATAGTTAGATACATTTTCAGAGCATATCAAACATAATGTATTTTACTCGATTAAAACTCATTTCCCTTCTTTTTCACATTCTCATAAAAATCATTCTAACAACTAAACATTCTTTATTTTTATTCTCATTCTCAGTTGAAAAAAAAATATTCCGACTAGCTATAATTAATCCCAAGAGAATATAGAATAAGATGATTGAACCATGGTTCAGATTCAAATTCTGTGGAAAAACATAAAGGCTATCCGAATCATATTATATAAATGGAATCTTCTGAAAAATTAAAGTTGTCTCTATATCCATTATTCCTTCACACTTCCTTTAATTTATATGCACATTTGAAAAAGAGAGTTTCATTATTGTGAAGTGAACATTCTAGGCTACTCTACATAGGTATTAACAATCATATCAATTACTTTGACATTAAACTTATCGTGGTTTTATGCCAGTTTCAAAAACATTGATTGTTGTATAAAAATAAAATCAAAATCTAATGTTATATACTCTTCCAGTTCTTAATATAGTATCTAATTATTGAATTGATTTTATCCTAAATATAAGACTTATTTTTCATATTTATCAATTTTTTTCTAAATTACCCTTATGGATACTCTTTCAACCATAATCAAATAGAAGAGGGAGTAAGGATATTAAGAAAGATAATTATGGTATCTTAGAAAAAACATGTCATATTTTTTATAATTATCTAATTTATCTAATTTTCTTAATCTAATCAAATTAGTTAAATAATTCTTATATTGAGGACCGGAGGAGTACAAATTAACTTATTCATTTATAAATAAAAAAGACACATTTCGTAAATATATTCAAATTTGAAGAAAGCAGATGCTATTTTTGAAACCAAAAAGAAAAACAGGTTTAATTCAGTCAAATCCTATATTTTGTCAAGAATAAATTTATTTAGTGAAAGATGATAAAGGGTAAGAAGTTTGTTTAAATTAATAAGTTATTTTTAACTTCTTACCGCAATCCAGGAGGATAATTAAATTATTGATATTGTCTAAAAATAAAACAAAACTGATTTATTCTTATTAAATACATCATTTTTAAAGACATATTATCCCTCATAAGCAGTCTCTTTAGAGAATTGTGAAAGGGTACAATTAGAACAATGTAATTAATAGTCCCTTTTTTCATGACCAAGACGAATATACATCAGACATAGGTCAAGCGATATTTTTAAAACAAGAATGATTTCAAGTGTAATTTAGACAAACATAAATTTTTTGAATGTAAGAGAAATCAATGTCATTTTTTTTGTGCAGTAACAACTTTTTTTTTTCATTTCAATTACTATTGATAAAAAAAATGAATGACTTGATCATTATGTTGAGTTAAAAATCAGTTAAATTACATTCTATTTTTCAACAAAAAAACTCAGTAATATAAATAAACACTTAAGAAATTGTGCAAACATTTTATCCTAGTGAAAATTAAACTGTGTTGTCAACTTTTGCCCCTTCTTATGGACTGGTTAGGAATTAATCATTAAAAAAATAAATAAAAGTAAAAATGATGAGAAAAAGCACAATGCAATTTGGTTCCGGAGTCAACTGAAGTAGAACAAAGTTTATACATTTGATTGTAAGAAGAGAAAGAAAACTATTTTAAAACTATTATTTACTTTATATTATAATTATTATTTTCAACTTGTATATCTTTTTTTTTTCATAAACTTAAATTTTAAAATTTCTAAAATTGAGGAATAAATATGAAAAAAAAATTAAATGAAAATGATTCTAGCTGAATTCCAAAATTTTCAACATATGTGCGTTGTATATATGCGCGCATGCTTATATTCTATTGTTCTGTCAATTTTAAGTTCTAGAATTTTCAAATGAATTACCGAATATAAAAGTTAGAAATTCTACAAGTATTTTTTTTGTGAAGTGGAATATTTTGATTAATTGATATTTTTTGAATGTCAATAAAGAACTAGGATTTTTATGTTTCCTTATCCCTCTAATTAATATAATTTTCAAAGTGTCATTTTAACCATTCATTTCCTTGCTTAGAAACATATTGCTTTTGTCATGCTTTCAAGTTTCATGTCCTTATCTTTTCTGAGAATTATGGCAATTATCACCTTATTGTGGCCTTGCTTTTCAGCTTCAAGCAAACTTGTAACAAGATGCTATTCAAAGGCAAGAAAATTTCACAGCTTGCTTCCAAAGGTTAAAAACATAGATAACCGTAGACAATAAGTACACATCCAAATCACAAAGCCACAGAGCAAAAATTTTGTTCCAAAGCTAATTTACATCTCCAAGAAAAAATTTTAAAAAAAAAAGGTCAAAGGAAGATGTAAAGAAGAGGGCCACTAGACTGACACTGATAATACATCATTATCACATTATAAATAAAACCCAATTCTTCCTAATACCAGAGCTTGTTCATCAGACTTTATAGCTCAGTGAACAAGCCAGGCAAATGGGCTAAAGAATGAAACTGTGAAGCTAACTGTACAAGTTAATTCTAACAGGAAGGGGAGGTAAACTAATCTAGAAGAAGCAAACCCTAGATAAGAATTAGAATAGGCCAGTGAATGATGAGGTCAACTTGTAAGGGAAATTCGCCAGAGGTCCTCTTTGCTGAGCAAGCTCATGGATGTCCTTCACTATGTCAAAAACTGCCTCTGGCTGTGCTAACTTGAGAGCATTCTCAGACATCCTTTTGAGCTCTTCTGAATTTGTACTGAACCATTCTGTTACAATTCTGGCTGTTTCCTTGGGACTTCTGGTAAAAACACCAGCCCCATTGTCTACCACATAAGGTACATTACCTTTCTCCTGAAGTCACCATCACAGCTATATATGAGTTAATGCCAAGGCAATAGAAGAACCATATATTGGTAAAGCATATGACAGTTTGATGGGGGAAAAAAAAAAAGAAAATTTTTATCTTGAATTAGTAAATTATTTATTTATAAATAAATAATGTTTATTCATAATTCATTATTTCTGATTTACCTGTCCAGGAATATAGTCATTCAGTATTATGGGAAGCCCTCTGATCAATGCTTCTGCTATTGTACCGGGTCCAGCCTGCAAACCCCATAGAAACGATCAGTTTTTTTATTCATCACACTCAAGATATTAGCAAAACGCCAATTACCAAAATAGATGCATTAGGTGGTGGGACCAACCGGTATAACATCTATTTTGGCAAGTTTCTATCAGCTGATTGAAAGTCCTTTTGTGTGCAGGGAGCTTATTCAAGACTTTCTCAAGTGGTTTGACTTACTTTTGTTATTATGCAGTCACAGGCTCCCATCCATTTCTCCATCTGAGTCTCAAATCCTCGAACCTGCTCAAAAGGTTACAGAAACAGAAATTTTAATGACTGCCATCCTTTTGTGCTCTGCTTTTGAGATGCAAGTGGTTTGAGTGAATCCAATTAATTACCTTCACTGGAATCTTCCATTCTAGAGATTGAAGTGAAGATGCTAAGGTCTTATTACGACCACAAATGATTATTAACTGCCCAATCGATTTATCGGCTTCTCTATCATAGAGTGACTCGCCCAGAGCCATTGCAGTTTCCTTGACAGGACCCATTCCTTCACCACCTCCCATCAGTAGAACTGCTGGCAAGCTAAGATCCATACCAAATTCTTCTCGTACTTGATCCTAAAGCCAAGATTTGGGAGAAAAACAAACTTAGTTTCATAATTCCAACACAGCAATTAGGACAAATTCTCTGTAAAAATATGCTAAAATTAATTAATTAATATTATGTTTTATTAGTCAGTGTATCTCCACAATCACAGTTCTGGCATCCGTAGATACCTTTGAGAGGACTGCACGGGCAAAAGAAGGCCTAATGGGTAAGCCATAAACTCGGATTTGAGACTCCTCAAGGCCATCTTGTAAAGCTCTCTTGGCAACCTCCTGAGATGGGCAGTAACATCGATTGACCCCAGGGTGAAACCTGTGAATAGCTTCAAGGTCAGATTTAACATTACGAGAATACAAATAAGTTTCAGAATCGAAATGTTTTGGAGAAGTTACCAAGTCCGATGGCAGCTATTAAGATCAGTGATCACAGTGACAAATATCACTTTCTTTTGCAAACCTTGCCACTTCAGAACCAATAATGGAATATGCTGCATCAAGGGATGGACACTGATTATAATATCTGGTTTGTACTCCATCAGTCCCGCCTCTACTTCCCTGACAAGGATACAGGGCAATACAGCTTAGAAAACATCTTTCGATGCCTACCCATGTTCCGTTATCAATTCCTATTCTCAAAACATTACAAAATTCTGAGCCTACTTTGTGAAAATTAATAAATAAATAAAAAAGAAACTACTTTTTGAAAATATCATTAGTGCGTCGCCCCCAACTTGTTAATAAGGTTTTCAGTTAAGAGAAATTATTGGCTTGTAGCGAGAAAGGTAAAAGACCATAATTGCAATTCCCAACAAATAATTGATATTGAGTAATAAGCGGTCCATAAAGTCGTCATAACAAAGAATGAATAGAAGTAATGAGGTTAAAAGTATATGAAATTATTTAAAGAAAAAGTTGCTTTAGGTTACGATGAAACTACTTTTTACAGTTTCTCATAATAAAAAACTCGTTTGAAATGCTTTATAAGCAACTTTTTATAGTAATTTATAAAATATAATTATGTCAAAAAATTTTGTCTTGATTTACATATTTATAAGTAATTA
The DNA here is from genome assembly GCF_004799145.2 of Neltuma alba. Lineage (NCBI taxonomy): Eukaryota > Viridiplantae > Streptophyta > Magnoliopsida > Fabales > Fabaceae > Neltuma > Neltuma alba. The sequence continues at coordinate 10,652 of NW_021633016.1, forward strand.
TGAATGTGATTCCAAACTAGGCTAAAGTAGGTTAGGTAATTCAACAAGTAGTTCATAATTGTCCTTTAGCAAATTGTCTAGATTTGTAACAGAGAAGGAATATACTTGGCATAATAGGCAGCCATGGCAGCTAGATACATGGAGTGAATCCATCTAGGAGAAGTGCTGTGAAATGCAACTTTCCATAGCTGGACATGCTTAACCATAAACTTATATGATCTCTCCAAGTCGTTCAATGGCCACCCCGCGTACTCTTTACACACATCTTTCACAAATATCTGAACATGGAAAGAGATGATCTGATGAGCAAGATAGTCAAGTTGCTAATTGAAGGAGCAAAACCAGATTCGATATTAATAAAGAACAAACCAAAAAATGGAAACCAAAGAGTCCCCAAAAGAAAATAAAGACATAACGACAAAGTGATGACATCAAATAGAGCACAGAAATTCGGATCCACATTCCGTGCTCATCATCTTGATGAGCACGGAGTGCTCAGCACTCAAAACGTGGACGTTTTGAGTGCTGAGCATGAGGGACCTTTTTTTTTAATTAAAAAAATTTATGTATTAGAATTATTTTTAGTTAAAGTTTATCTAATATTCTTAAATGTTTTTTTATACATATTCAATATTTTAAAATATTTTATCATATCCTGAAATATTTTCTCATATGTATTTAGTGTTCTAAAATATTTTCTGACAATGCATTTGAAAAAATATTTAAAAATCTAGTATTTTAAAGTATTTTGTGATCTATTTGGTACCTAAAATATTTTTTCATATATGTTCATTATTTTAAAATACTTTGTGACTGGGCTTACCTAAAAACATATTTCAGGATCTAGTATTCTAAAGTCTTTTATGATTTATCTAGTATCCTAAATTTTAGTATTCTAAGATATTTTATGATAGAATATTAGGAAATAGAAAATTTTTTAAAACATTAAATGCACATGAAAAAATATTTTAAGGTACTAAATAAATCATAAAATACTTTAAGATATTGAAAACATCTAAAAAAATATTTTTAAGTACTAGATAAATGTTAACCGAAAATAATTTTAATACATACTTCCTCTGATTCTTAATATAAGAGTTAATTTAACTAATTCAAGTATATTATAAAAATTAGTTAAATTAGTCATTTGTAATAAATAAGTGTTGTTTTCTCTAAAATGCCTCTCACTAATTATGTGTATTAACTAAAATCACCAATTGATTAAATTTTTAACACGTACAATTATTATAAGGACTATATTGAAAAAAATAAATACATATATAAGAGATAAAGCAGATTAGAATATTATATTTAAGATTAAATTAAATATCAATATAATTTTTATATTAATAATTTGAGATGGTATAAATTTTTTTGTAACAAAAAAGTAAAATAAAAATGCTCAGCACCCAAAACGCTATGCGTTTTGGGTGCTGAGCACTCCGTGCTCATCAGGCTGATGAGCACGGAATGCGAACGCCAGAAATTCCTGGAAGAAAACAAAAGCAAGAGCCAGAAAATCAAAACTCCAAATAGGTTCAAGAAAATTACAGAGCTATGCTTTTACAATAATTTGAATGGACCTTCACTGGAGAATAAAACAAAGCAACCATGGCAGATCAAGAGAAGATGGAAGCAGAAAGGACCAAAACGACAGTGGTGAAATGAGATTTGAAGTATTTGATAGGTGCATGGAACACGAAACGACTTCATTGACTCCTAAAATCTGCTAATCCAAGAACAAGAAGAAATTACCCTATAACCATCGCCAAATTCTATTTGAAAAGCGTCACGAATGGCCTCGGCGGAAGCTCGGTGGCCACCGCCGGTGTCGCTCATGAGAATCAAGACGTTCTTGGTGGTTTCAGCTCCAATCTGAACGAGCTCCATCCCGGTGTCACCATCCTCGTTGCTACTACTGCTGGGAGCCTTGGAATTAACGCACCTCCTCTGGCTGTTACTTCCATGGTAGTATGCTCCAACCCTCTGAAACACCTTCTCCGCGATGGAGTTCGGCGGAGAGGCCACAGAAATCACCATTTCGCAGAAACTGGAGGCTCACCGAACAGTCAAATGTGAATTTTCAGGCAAAATGAAAAGGAAAATGAAGCGGAAAAATGTGGTGATGATGAATCAGTGTGTGCCAAGAGAGCAGAGGTTGTTATATTCGCTTGGAGACAGAATTATGCTGGGAATTTTATTGCAGGTTGGTGTGGTCTTGGTGCCTCATAGCCGTCAGATCCGCTTTGGTTTTGGAATGTTCGGACTATAAGATTCGAATCTTCTCTGCTTCGTAACTTTGTGTTTTTTCCGAGATGCCCTTGTGCTTTTGCTTATTTGCATCTACTGCCGCATGGTGAAATGACTCATTTGCGCCTTTACGTTGCAGGATATTGTTGTTGTCGGACAAATTACACGCAAGGGCTCGTATTTTGATTTTTTTTTTTTGGGTATATGAAAGTTGATTTGAGTTAAGTTTTGAGAACTCATTAATATGCCTCCAAACTCAAAAATTCTTACAGAATCTTAGACATTATTATAATTATTTTAATGGGTTTTATAATAAAATAACCAAAATTACTATCAATTTTGTTCTACATAGTTTGCATGTCTCGGTTTTCCGAGATGCCCTTGTGCTTTTGCTTCTTTGCATCTTCGGCCGCATAATGAAATAACTCAATTTTGGTCAATTGAGTTTTAAGGACTTATTAAGGTTGGGATATGCTTACAAACTCAAAAAATACTTGCAAATCTTAAGCATTATCATAATTATTTTAATGGGATTCATAATAAAATAACCAAAATTACTATCAATTTTGTTCTATATACTTTGCATGTCTCGATTTTCATTCATTCTTTTTTGAAAAAAATTGATAATTCCATGCGTAAGATAAGAAGGGGTATATTAACTCTTGAGGAAAATGCAATTTTAAATGTTTTAACAAAAATAAATTTAAAGTTAATGTTTATAAATTTAATTGAAAATTCATAATACTTTTAATCTTTGAAAATAGTTATTATGTTTAAGAGGTTTTAAGTAAAAATTTTAAAAGATCGATTTAAGGAATAATTTTTCATTTCACTGTTTTGGATCATTATGCTCAACATCATCACTTAGAAGCAAAATGATGTAATGCTTCAAGAAATTGCAATTTGCACGTCACTACGAGACAAGAGTATTTCGAAGTAGTCATATGGTTACGGTAAGTGATCCTAAAATAAAATTTCAAAAAAAAAATCTCTCCGTAATCCGGAAATAAAATTTTTGCAAAATTCTTTATGTAATCCAAAAAAAAGTTAGAAAAGTCTTTCAAAATATTAATATTATTCTCTTACTTTTTCCACAAATGACATATCCGATGAATACACCATATATCAATTAATACAATATCTATTGTTTTTACCAAAAATAATTTAATATTTAGTATTCTTTTGATTCTATTTATAAGGTTAAGAAATTTTTTTTATTTTTTAATGATATCATTAAATTTTTTACACTAATATGTAATTATACCCTTCATTTATTATTTATGAGGAACAAGCCATTAAAATATAGTGTATATATTAAATAAAGATGAAATTAAAAATTGATTGGTAGATAATGAGATTTAATTTTTTTATTTTAATAAAATATGTTAGAATTACCTTATAAATAGAACTAAAATAATATAAAGTTTATAACAATTTTCACTGTAATACTAATTTCCATTAAAAAAAAAGAAGAACCACACTAAGTATATCATGATAATAAAAGTTTTCTATTTACACTTCTGTTTTTAAAAGAATTACTACATATGGTCCTTAATATAATATCTTATTTGATTTTTATTTGAATCCTAAATATAAAATTCTAATCTATTTTGTCTCTTATATTTATCTATTTTTTAAAGATAATCCTTGTAATAAGCTAATACATTTGATTAGCAAAGATATTTTAAGAAATATAACACCTATTTATTATAAATAACAAACTTAACTAATTTTTTTAATTTATTTAAATTAGTTAACTGGCTTTTATATTAAGAATGAGAGATAATATATATTCATGCAATACTCGTAAAAGAATTATTTTAAAAATCAATGAATTTATTTTTTTTAAAATAAAAAAAGTTGTATATAACTTTTAGTAAAGAAGTTAAAAATAAATATTTTTAAGAAATAAACTATAATAACTGCGATAATTAGACTAATTTTCATAATAATCTAAGAATTTATTAAGTACAAATTTAAGCACGTTGAAACAGTAACAACTAACAAATTAATATGAATGCAAATTTTTTCCTAAAAAAATAAATTAAAGATCATTTCAACATTGATTTCCATCTGCTATTTGGAACTAATGATATGTTGTGTTTGCGAGTCCATTAAAACTTTGATAGGATTAATAAAAATGACTTTTAATTTGAAGAAAAGGACATTGATAAAGAAAGCATCTCCTTGAAGGCTGGTTTGCCATCCATAGACAAAAGAAAAGAAAAATAATTTTGAAGAGAAGAATTAAATAATTTTGTGGCTTAGACTTGTGATTGCTACTACATAAAAACTAGTTCATATTTAAGTTTCTGTTTATAAATTTATATGGAGAAATTAATGGAGGAATCAATAGTGAAACTGAACAAAAGACCGTATGATGTTTTATGGTAAAAATAATAATAAAATAATAATTCTCAACTATTACTAATAAAATATCAAATAATTGTTAATTCGTTTTTAATTATTAGTATCCATTTTTTAATTGAAAAATAAATTTTCAATTATATTTGTGGGAATGGGTAGACGAGCTGAAATGAGTTGGTCTTTTTTTTTTTCCCCCCGATCCAAGTTGGCCAATTTTTTAATCAGCAATAACGACGAAGAATTTATGGGGGTCAATTATTTATTGTTAATTACTGGCAATAATTGTTTACTTGTATGAACACAAATAATTTAAACATATATTTTGTTTGAATCCATTTTGTGTATTTTGTTTCCGAATTAATGCTTTGATTTGAGATACCCTCCAGTCCACAATATAAATTATTTTAAACAATTCATCAATATCAAAAAATGGTAGCTACTTCACTAAATGTGTTTTAAATTGAATTTTTTTTCCTCTAATTTTACACACATTACACGATATTGTAAAAGAGAAAGAAAAATATAAGGAATAAAATATATCACCCTTTCACACTCACATGATTACGCAGCAAATGATGGCATAAATTTACATATATTCATATGATCTCAATTATCACGAGTAAAATATAAAAGAATAATTAGTTTCTAAGTCCTCATAATTTTATTTGATTTTTAACTTTGTTTCCCTTATTAAAAAAAATTAGGTTTCTATAATTTTTTCCTCAGGTCCTTACTCATTTTTAATCAAATTCTTATAATTTTTTTTCCTTTTATAAGATCCTTATAGTTTCATTTGTTTTCAAGTAGATCTCTGTAATTTTTTATGACTCAATTGAAACTATGCGAATTTGATTAAAAATTAGGTAAAAATAAAAGGACTAGATAAAAAAAGAAAAAAATGCTATAGGGACCTGATAAAAAAAAAATAGAAACCTGATTTAAAAATTGCATAAAACTGTAAGAACTTACAGATTAATCATATCAAATATAAATTAGGAGTAATTTTTTTTATTATTCAACATCTTTATTTTTAAAAAATAAAATTTTAATTATCAGTAATTCTTGCTTTTGGGGAATGGAATCATGGATGGTGTTAACAACCAATAACGCATTTAAAAACGCCTGCGCATGTATGTACTATTGGCTAAAAGGAAAGTTGAAGATGCCCTGATTGCTCTCTGTTGTCCCAGGGCAAAATGGTCAACTTATTATTTTGGGAGAATTGCAATTAGGTCTCACTCAAGGAAATTAAATGCAAAAAGGTCTCTTAAAATCATGAATTATTCTGAAGTCTTAAGGGACCTTTTTGTAATAATTTTATTTGTTTAATTACCAAATTACCCTTCTTTTTTTTTAAAACTTTGTATTGACAACTCAAAGAGCAGTGGTTGACAACTCAAGATGCAAGGATTGACAACTGTCGAAATAATAGGGAAAATGACAATCAGGTCCCACTCAAGGGAATTAAATACAAAAAAGTCCCTTGAAATCATGAAATTATTTTAAAGTCTCAAAAAAAATTTTGTATTAAATTTTATTTGTTTACTTACCAAATTACCCTTCTTCTTTTTTTTAAGTTTGCATTGACAACTGAAAGAGCAGTAGTTGACAACTGAGGGTGTAAGGATTGACAACTGTCGCGTCTGGTTTGACAACACATTTTCTCAGCATATCACACCGCTTTAAAATATAAAACCACCACAATACAAAACTCAAGATATTGATTTACAGGTCAGTCAATTATGATTGAATTGGGGTCAAGAAACACAAAAATCGAACTGAACACTAATTTGGTTGAGGTAGTGCTTCAAATATCAACGAGTCAGATTGAGGTTAACTCAAGATCAAACCAATGATATTAAAATAATATAATTTAATGAAAAAGAATAAATATAACAATATTAATAATCACTAATGACAAAATATAAAGAAATACAATAATAGTTTGATTGTAACAATAACTAAGCACAATAACATTGAAAATTTTGATCTTTATAATTCCTCAGTAACTAAAATTAATAATTATTGATACCAAAATCATCATTAAAATTCATTCAAATCTATAGTAATTGAGATATTAGAAGCTAAATGAAAAAAATAAGACCAATAGCAATATAATCATCCAAAATCAATTCATAACCAGTTTACACCGCTTTGATGTTGATTCGATTTTTGGCTGACTCAATACCTTAACCAAACCAGACTACTGGCCGGTTCACCAGTTTTCTGATTAAACAAGCCAGTTCGATCCTGTTTTTTCTTCCATATTTGGGGTCAACCAAATTATTATCAAAATAATATAATTTAATTAAAATAACAAAAATATTTATATATAATCATGTAAAAAGAGTCATGTTTAAATTAAAAATGTATTAATTCACAAGTAAATGGAATATTCATGTATAATCCATTTAATCTATCCAAAACTCTTGATCAGATTAATTAGTCAGGGAATCGGTTCACTAATCTGAATGGGGGTTTTTAATACCATAAACAAATGATGAATTGAATACTATATCTGGTCCTTAATATAAGAGTTTGTTTGACTTTCATTTTAGTCCTAAATATAAGACCCTAGTATATTTATATCTTTCATATTTATGTTTTTTTTTCTAAGGTAGTCCTGGTAGTTTGCACATGTTAAATGTTTTATCAAATGATAATTTTAATTAGTACACATTATTAATAAAGGTATTTTAGGAAAGACAACACATATTTATTACAAATAACTAACTTAACTAATTTTTTTAATCTCTCTAAATTAGTCAACTAAATCTTATATTAAAAACAGAAAGTAGTATGATCTTGTCGAAAAAAGAAAAAATTAGAAGTGAGAAGAGAATAACAAGGGAAGATGCCGAATGAGTGGGGGATTATGCCAAAGGTGGAGCCCAATATGAAGGTAAGAAAAAGTTGGGCAGTGGGGGAGACATCTCACATCGCCCTCAACTTTAAATGGGTATTCTTACTGGTAAAGTCCAAACTACCTCACAATAATTTGGACATTTGTACCATCATGCACATGAAAAATTGTGTTTGTTAGGTGTAGAGTGAACAGAAAAACACAATGAATATATATTTTTTAATTTAATGTATATATTTTGTTTGCAATACTATGGCTCGACTTGAACAAGGTTTTAAAATATCAAAGATAGGTATTAAAAATATTGAAGATGATTATTGAAAAGATGAAACATGGTCATCGAAAAAATTAACTCAAAAATTATTTTAAAATTAATTTCAACTTGGGATCTTCGTTATTTTAAAATTTCATTAAAAAAAATCAAAAGTCTTTTTTTTCCCCAGAGAAATTCAAATTCTTTGATTATAAGTAATGTTACTACCGAGTCCTAAAATATTATTTAGCCTATGAAAAAGACTACAAAATAAGTGGTCGCTTTTGGAACGAACCATACCTGTGGAATCTTACTTTTGGTTCCTGCCCCCAAAAAAAAAAAAAAATCCTATTTATACTTTAACAATTATATTTTATTACTCCTAAAACCCTTATACTAGTATGCATAAGGATATTATATTTAGGACCGGAGGAGTAGATTTTTTTGGCCAAAATATTTTATTAGATTATATGTAATTTATGCAAAAATATTTTATATACTTATGAATTAATTTTTTTAATTTAAATATTATTTTAATTATAATCAATCTAATTAAATTACTAGTCCTTAAATTACTGTCTCAACTGGTTTATTCAACTATCCACTTTCAATTTGGCCCAAAAAAAAAATACTATCCGCTTTCAATACCAAAGGAACGTTGGATATGACACACTAGCCATCCGACAAATTTATACATATCTCTTGAAACAAAATGAAGAATAGGGATCTGTATCAAAAAGGAAAAAATGGAGAATAGGGATCCAATTACATGCTTGTCCATAATACTCCCTCCCCCTTGTCCAAAATATAACACTGGAGTTCATATTATTTGTAACTTGTAGGAAGAGATTTTGCTCATTTTTATTTGTCATTTGTATCCTTTTTAATGCTTTTTTTAATTATACTCCTATTAATTACAACAAAGGGAAAGAGAGAAGGAATGTGTGAGAAAAAATATATTAGTATTTAATACTTTTTTAAATAAGGGCAAAAGTGAAAGATTTTATCCATTGCTCTCATTTATATGTGAAAAGCTCCTATAAGTAACAATGCCTAGTATCCATCGTTTACAGCTAGGACTACTGCGGTATCTAATAATAAGGACCATAGTGGTAAACATTATTTAACCGATTTATGTTTATCAATAAATCTGTTAAAATTAATTTAAAATAATAAATATGTAAGGCATATTAAAGAAGTAATAAGTGAAAAAAAAAAGAGGGAAAATATATATATAGGAGATAAAAGTAACATAGAGAAAGTGCTAGAGGTAAAATTTAAAAAAAAAACTCATTAAATGATTAGATAAAATTGAAATGTATTTTTTAAAAAAAATAAATCCTTGCAGCAAAATGTATCTTATATTTTGAATGGGAGGAAGTATAAGTCATTTGTTTATTAAATAATGTTTTAAATTATGAGATTATAAATAAGAGAAAAATATAAAAAATTATATTTAAGCATGAGTAGTTGGAATGGAGAGTTGGAGACAATAGTTTATTACCCAGGCGTGATAAGAAATGCAACCGGACCCATTTAAGTAGCGTGAGCGAGAAGCATCGAAGCGTAACTGTTGAGCGCTGAGCTGGCGAAGACTGACAGCGTGGCAGAGCACAGTGGCATGCTTTGCCAGCCACTAAGTCACAAAGCAAAGCAGACACATAGCGTGACGTTACCCTACTTTGGTCCTTTCATATCTCACGGCGCAAACATAGACCGATTCACATTTCGTTATCATTGGCCCCACTCTACTTTTTTCCAGCGACAATGCTCCTGCCATCCTCTTCATTCGCACTTATGCATAAAAATTCCTTAAATAATACTCTTCTAATATTAAATATAAAATTTATTTTATAATATAATTTATATTACAAAATAAGTTTTATATTTAGAACTATATGTATTTCATTTATATACATATATATTTCATTTGCTAAACTTGTACGGCACAAATATATCCTTTTCTTTTTTGGATTTAGTATATATAGATATCTTTGAATTAAAGAACAATTTTAATGAGTTCAATTTTAAAAATTAGAAAAGTAAAAATATAAGATTTTAATAAAGAGAATATGTAAAATAACAGAGTAAGAAAAGCTAATTAAAAACTTTTAACTTTATTTTTGCAGTTTTTTAATTCGAATTTATTAAAAAAAATTCTCACTTCTTCCCATCCATTTTATTTCTATTTCCATCGTGCCAAACTGACCATCAGTGATTATTAGAATAATAAAACTATCATCCCTTATTTTGCAGATATGACATGTTCGCTTCCATTTAATTTTGGTTTCAAGTTAAACCAAGCCGATTAATCTAGCCAGCTTTTTTTTTTTGGACAAATAACCAGACCTTATTATTCTTTATTTTATTTTTATTTGTGGATTTGAATATGTCGCATAATGAGAAGGGGTCATTCCAGTATATCTACATAGATGCTATGTTTAAATATAGATCCTGCGTCGTTCCATTCCGTTCCATTCCATTTAGGATTAGGAATAGGTGTAATTGGACCTGTTTTTTTTACATATCTCTCGTTATTTGGTCTAAAATTTGATCATGAAATTTTTGAATTGGGATATGGTTATTTCTATTTTATAATTTTTTATCAATCTATTTGCAAGACAAGCCCACTTTTGGATTGATAAAACTAGGTTAGTCCAATTGGACCACTTTTTTCTTAGCTGTATGCACTGTGCTTCGCTTCTTGACTTCCTTCTTTTTTTTTTTTGGTTGCCCATCCAATTCATCAGAGCTTTACTCTAACTATATCTGAATTCGACCCGCGTCGCACACCTGGCTGTGGTGGGTGAGTCTCCCAACAAGGATTTCTACATACGCTGATACTCGAACTCGAGACTTCATCTAAGCGGTACCAAACCGCTTACCACTTGGACCAACCCCCGTTAGTTCCTTGACTTCCTTCTGATTCCGTGCTCTAGCCTTATGGCGTTGGATCAGTTCCCTTTTTGTTCTTCAAATTACGTGTATCATCAAGCGTATATGCTTGGTTGTAAGTTGCAAGAATTTTGCGGGGGGTAAAAGTTGATTTTGTGTAATACTTCTTTTTTGTTTTTTGGGACAAAATTTTGTGTAACACTAACCCCAATCCTAAATATAAGATATAATTTGTAGTGCAATCTTAAAATCGGATTGTACTACAAACTATATCTCATATTTAGGATTGAAGGCAATATCAAGTTTAAGTCTCGTAGAAGAAATTAATTTATTACAATATGAGAAAATAAAGTTCATGTTCCTCTTAGAAGAGATACCTATATTTAGTGCTTAACATGTCTTAGGGTTTTGTAAACCCAAGAATTGCAAAATGTGGCTTTAGGTCTAGACTTTTGAGGAAATGACAAAAAAATACTTACTGAATTTGAAAATGACAAATAAGTAATTTTGATAGATTTTGAATAATAAAAATAATTATAACTGTAATGAAAACCATTACAATAGTACTCAACATAACCTATTTGTCTTTCTAAAATTTAATAGATATTTTTTTTGGGTGATTTTTCCGACAATTTTGGTGACTTTAATGCCAATCTGAACATAATTTTTAGGTCAAAATAGCTACGGGCTTTTAAACTGGTCTTTGAGAGACTTCTAGGATTAAAAAAGCCAATACGAATGAAGCTTTTATATTTTTAGAATCTTTCCGATTAATGAAGAGTTAGCTTATATCCATAAAGTTATAAGTTTGATAAAACAACCTTCCTAAATAAACCGATAAACTTAATTTTTTCATAATAACTTTAAGAAATAACTTTTTATATCCAAGCAATGCTAAATACAAATCCAAATTATATTACATTCATCTACACTAACTAATTATATAATAATGTTATCTGTGATGGAAAAGAGCAGCATCCAATTATATATCTTATCATGGATAAAAGAACTTTTCTTAACTCATTCAAATACAAACTATGTAAAAAAGGATTAATCTCGTCTAATATGGTTATAAAACAACATATAATATAGCTCATAAATCAAAATATTAATAATTAAATCTTAATTCATATTTCATAATAAATTCATAAACAAATCATATGCGATCTTAGGCCTCAAGCCAACTACTAGCATGCATATCACAACAATACAAATCAAATGACATAAAATATAATAATGCATGAATCAATTAAACACATTTTATCCTAAGGTGACAATATACAGAAAACAACATAACTCATAAATCGAGGAGACGTTACAAGTCACTAATATAGCTTTACTCCTTCTAAGCCTTCTCTGACGTCCCTCCACTAAAGCTTTTACCTAGAAAATGTTAAACAACAGAGATGAGACAATATCTCAGTAAGTCAATCCCTACCTATCACACACATTAGCATAGGCTAGCGAGATGTCAAGTGGAATACATCGAGTTAATAACAGTCAATAGATATTTATCTAACAGTCAAACTCACAATAACCATATAGGTTAGATATTTCTGCCAATCTCATGTAGCTGATAATTTCAAAAGAGATAACATACTTTTGATTTTACTCAAAAGATATCAATATCAAATGTAGATACCATGTCATATGCAATATGTGAACCCCAAATCCACCCTTATATCCTCCTTATTTTGGCCGATTGGACCCATGGGCTAAGTTCTTTTCATTTGACTGGCTACTCTGACAAACTTACCACACGAGTGATATGGACCTGCTAAAGACCACAGGGCACTTAGTGGACTATGGGTCCCCCTCAAAGAACTAGTAGGGTGTCGTAGTTCTTCAAAAAACTAGTGGGACAATAATAGTGGCCAACCATAGAGCTCTGTATGGAGGCCAATACCACGTGGCATGTATATATCTGTATGCTCCAATCATCTCCTCCCCCAACCAAACTAGATGTATAAGGTTCACAATAACATATTTATATGCAAAATCAAATAAATTTTAGAATAATATCTTATAGTCATAATCATTAATTTCTAATGACATAAATGGTGTCAATTCTTTTCAAAATAGTATCTCACAAGACTGGTCATACCAAAACATAACATATGCATACTTGGTTATAAAATCACTCACCAATCTCATACCAATACATGTAACAGATAAAAATTTAGTTACCTAGGCTATTAGCTAACAGTCAAATACAAACAAAGCTCGTACTTGAGAATACCATAGTAGTATTTACATCTAATAACTTGTAACAAAGAGATCATATTGACGATCCAACCATTAGAATTGACTATTTAGATGTCCCAAATGGGCTGACCAAATTTTAGTCCAATCCAACGGTTAACAAACTCAAAACTAGTACTTTTCTGATACTACCTTAGATATGTGCGAAAATTATTTGCTTACTCCAAATTCCACCCATCACCTCTTATATATAGGCTCATCAAACTCCTTCACTCTAATAACTAGTCGGTGTGGGACTTTTCATATTGGTATTTTATCTATTTTCCCATCATTTAGTCAATGTGGGGCTTCTTAATATTGTTATTTTATTCATTTATATATATATTTTATGCATATACACAAATACATATAATTTTAATTATTTTAATTGTTTATGTATATATTTAACCTCTACATATTCTATCTTAATAAAAATTTGTTTAAATCATAGAGATATGAAAATTAGGATGTTACATTTGAATTTTGCTACTGATGTGAGGGCCTTGCTAGTGAGCTATTTACAAGTATCTTTGGAAATACTTTCTGAGTTTGGAGGTGTATATTGACTCTAATAAGTTTCTGGGGCCCAACTCATCTACGTTTTGTTTTTGCTAAAAAAAGTCCTTCAGTTTTTTGCCAACACTTTGAATTTTTGGGTGTTGCGTAATGGGGTAAGTCCATAATTGAGTCTTTGGGTCGCCTCTAATTCTCTTTATTGGGCCCGGTTCCCCATGAGACTTTGTTCAGTAGTTGGTTTCGGATTTGTCTTAATTTGGAGTCTAGCTAGGAAGCCCAATGCAGGCTTTCAATCCTCAACATTAATCCACTGCTTCGGTTATATGTTAAACCGTGTTGTTAATTAATTTATTTATTTTAGCTGTGGGTATGACGTGCTGTTCTATCTCTAACCATGTTTAGTTGTCGATTAGTTCTAATAACTAGCCATTCTTGGGTTGAGGGCGTTCATATCAGGGTTCTAGTTCTGTAGTAACTGTAACCAAGTCACTTAACTTCCACTTTAGTCAAAGCCTTTAAGCATGTTAGATCGGCCCTTTGTTTTAAGAGGGTTTGGCCATGCAACTAAAAGATGGTTGTTACAAATCGGATATAGTAGAGAGAATTAGTTCCTTATAACGTGATAAACTAAAGATCGAATTTCTATTGAAAGAGGTACTCACATTCAGCGTCTGACAGTTTTTTGAATAGGATTACTTCTAAAAGGAAAATATCAATACCTGGGGAAAAAAAGTTGGTTGTTGTCTTGTCTTTGTCCTTAATCTCATGCAGCTTCTAGTTTGTCATTATGTACAGTTGGTGTGTTCATGCTCTGCTACATAATAGGTTAGCTTGCTTGTATTTCTTTTTTTTAAATATGTTTCTGTTTAATTGGGGTGTATATGTTACTAGTAAAACTTTTTTAAAAAAATCTGTTAAAAATGACTTTTAAAAGATTCGGTTTAGATAAAGACAATTTAGGGGAAAAAATTCTAAACCGGTTCTTAGAGACCAACTAAAAGGCGTCCATAAGAAAGGGAAAAAATGGGCTTCCTAGACCTATTGTCATTAGAAAATGGTTATTTTTTTAAATTGGTTATTGTATAATGAACTTAGAAAGTATACGTCCTAAATCAATTATTGTCATAAATGTCTATGAATGATCCAAATTTATTATCATCCAATTTCTAATATCTAATTATTTTAACTAGAGAGATACCAATATAAGATAATAATTCGGATTATTAGATATACTGAGGACAAAGTGAATAAACATGTCCATCATACAATATTCCGACCCGAATCCGACCCATGACTGATATTGGGAGAATAATAGCATGTGAGATAGACGGGATATTCGATCATTCCTGAATGCAACATGATCAAATACTTTGGCAGAAAAACCTCGTCCCAATCCAACCTTACCCACCAAACATTAAAAATGACAATGATCTGAATTCCCGGATCCCACAAGAGTTTATAAACCAAACCGGGATTAGGATTATGAATCCAAATCCCCAAACAAAGCATACCAACTTGGGAGCTTTCACTAGCCAGCTAGCTTCACTAACCTCCTCTTCCCCATGACAGCACACTCCTCTCTTATTCTCAACCATATGCTCTCTCTCTCTCTCTCTCTCTCTAAGCTACCACCATTATGAGCTGTTCTATCCTAAGTTTAATCACCAAATCACATCATTATTAATTCAATATCTTAAGGATTATTGTATTATGAATTATTGGCCAAAATTTTTTTAATTGGATACTCACTACTAGTATTTCCTTTCCTATAAGAAAGTACAATAAAATTTTAGGGATGTATATATTGAGATAAATAGTTCGATCATTCTTATTTGATAGAATAGGTAAGTTATACATTATGTTGGTTTTTTTAATTCAAAATGTAGATAGATACTAATGGATTGATTTGACAAGGGAGATCAAACTCATGATTTTCTATTTATAAAGAAGCTTTCACATTATTTGACTAGGAGGAGATGGTGGGCATTATGTTGAATTACCAAAACAGCCCAGAAGAATAATAAAAAGAAGAGAGAAGAAAGAAGAAAGAAAGGAAGTTGCTTAAGAGGAAAGTAAGAATATGTTACGTTTTCCAATACACCCTCATGCAAGAGACTTTGTCAACATCATCTAAAAATGAAGAACAAAAGCTTTCTCCATCTGTTTTATTATGCTGATTCTCCTTCACATTTATATACAAGCAAAAAAAAAAAAAAATACTCTTTCAGTCCTAAATATAAAATCTATTTATAGTATAAATTTCTACTATAAAATAAGTTTTATATTTAAAACTGGAGGAATATATATTATTTCTTTTTCATTATTTTTAAGTTTTTTTATTTTTCTTAATAAATGATTAGCTACGAAAAGGATTTTTTTAGTGAACGTCACAATCTATTTCTCTTATTTTATTTTTGTAAAGAGGAAGAAACAAATTTTATTTTCTCTACTCTACTATTTACTACGGCAACAAAGAATCAAAATATTATTATATTTTTTCCGTTTATGTAAGTTAGGAGGTGAGAACATATATAATTTGGTGGGAAGGCAGCGGTTTGGTTGAATTATTCAAACAGAATGACAGGGAAATATCATCAATCTGAGTTGGCTTTTTGATTTGGGAATTAAAAAAAGCATTTGATAAGGTAAAGTGGAATTGAATGGAATGAATGTAACGTGGCACCAAATGCGTTTAAAACACGCTCTCTCACTCAGTGATACTAAATTTTCGGAATGGGACGCCAGCTCATCCTCCATTCACCTCCCACCGGACAGCATTTTAAACTTCATTCCCTCTCTTCAACCCATTGCCAATTTTCTAATGAAAAATTGAGAACAAGTTTGTCTTTTGAAATCTGAATTATATCTTGGTAAAAAAAAAAAGAAATCTAAATTATATATTACCTCCGCTTTTTAATTTAAAAGTTAGTTTAATTTTTAATTTGATCTTAAATATAAAATCATAATCTATTTTATGTCTCATATTTATCTATTTTTTTAAGATAATCCTTTTAATAGTTGCACATGTTTGATATTTCATTAAATGCTAGTTTTAACTAATACATATGATTAGTAAAATTATTTTAGAAAATACATCACATGTTTATTAGAAATAACTAACTTAACTAATTTTCTTAATCTACTCAAATTAGTCAATTAGCTTTTATATTAAGAACTAAAGGTAATATTTAAGTATAAAATTTTTTAACTAGTAACTTTGTTCATTACTTATCTAGCACGTCTATGAAAGTGTATAGTTTTATGTATACTACTTCCGATTCTTAATATAAATATGGAACCTTAATCCACTTTGTCTTTCAAATTTATAATGTTTTTATTTAAAATATCCCTATTGACTATAAGGATTCTGATTAAGAAATAGTTCCAGCGTATATGATTAAAAATGATAGTTTAAGCAAATCAAAATATATTTATGATAAATAATTAACTTAACTAATTTCCTCAATCTCTTCATATTAGTTATTTAACTCTTATATTAAGTACTGAAAGTAGTAAATAAATAATTCAAAGCCTGAAGAGATTATATATATAAATATAATTTAAAGAGGCATATAATTGATTATTGAGATTTATTAATAGAGTTGAAAGTTTAGTTGAGTTGGTTATTTAATTATAAGAGTTACATTTGAACAAGATGCAAAGATCACAAATTATTAAAGGTCAGTACATGTTTTAAATTGAATGTTTCCCTTCTACTCATACATCACCTTATTTGTTAGCTCACGTCACTTGATTGAAGATAGGGAGAGGAAGAAGTCTAACCTTTTGTTTCTTTTAATACAACGAAAAGAAAGAGAAGTCTAAAAGAAAGAGAAGTCTAACTTTTGCCTTTTAAATAAAAAATAATATATTTTTAAAAACAAATAATTATAACTTTACAAATGCAAAATTAATCAAACAACTTACATATTAACTTCTCTGAAAAGACAAGCGAGTGAAAAAGCCTTGCCGTAGGGGCTCTTCAAAGAAACTAGATTTAAACTATATAGAATAGTAGCCTAGCCTAGGTTGATTCACAAAGGAGCCTTTTTATATATTTGAATTCCTTAGCTAATCCACTAGACCTCAAATTAACAAATTAATGAATGGAAGGAATGAAGGATTTGGTTAATTGATTTTCTGGTTTTATAGCCTAACTTTACTTCTTTTTAAGTTTCGGTTTTAATTTGCATAATAATATGGATGAAAGAAGAAAAGAGTGATGACAGTGATGAACAATGAACCGACGGTGTTCCCCTAGAGATAACCTTTGCCTTCCTAGTCCAATTAATATTAGGAGTTAAGAAACCGAAGTAAGGATGTTGACCAGCAACTTGCTGGCTCTCTTAACTATCAGAACCTACTACCGTAGAACCTAATAGCAAGCAAATAGTTCTTCGGCTTAAGAGAAGAAGCTTAACAATCAATCCTTCTACTGACAGCCATGACTGTGCACTATCTCAGAAAATATTGAATTGATTATGAATACTAAATCAACTCGATTCAAGATTCATGATGCAAAACAATAGAAGAAAAAGAAGGAGCAATCTCAACTCGAGCTTACAAATGATGAGCCAATCTTCTAAACTTAGTCAGATTCACAAGTTTGCACAACATACAACTCGATGTCAAATATGAAGCTACAAGATGAGTGAATCAACTCGACTACTCACATTACAGAATCAGAATAGAACAAATGAATTAGAGAAACTCCCTTTCAATCAAATCCAGGACTCAAGCATCGGCTCATCCCTAGGTGAACACAGACTGATTAGCCACCCATGCTTCGATTGAGCTTTGCGACTCTTCTTGGGAGCACGACATCCATGGATGAAGTGAATCTGGCGGAGAGTATGAGACGAGGAGGGATGGAGATATCGTGAGGTGGAAGGAGATGGAAATCATGAGAGTGACGAAGATAGCAAGACGAAGATGGAGCAAATGAGAGGGATCAGGTATGAGATGGTGAAGTCTAGTGTGCCCTGGAGGTCATCTGGATCTGTAGTCAAAACGGTGCATTTTTGTCCTTTTTTCATCTGCTGCCCAAATTACCCTCCAATGCTTCTTTTATTTTTCTTTAGTCATTAACCTGAAAATGAAATTTTAAATGGAAGGTATTAACAATTTCAATAATAAAATTCTGGAAACTATAAGCATATTAAGGTAATTTATCCAC
The DNA here is from genome assembly GCF_004799145.2 of Neltuma alba. NCBI lineage: Eukaryota > Viridiplantae > Streptophyta > Magnoliopsida > Fabales > Fabaceae > Neltuma > Neltuma alba. The sequence goes on from NW_021633016.1 coordinate 29,213, forward strand.
AAATTCCGAAAATTATTTTCCTTTCTAATTCCACTCAAAATATTCAATTAATGCATAATAATGATAAAATTAAACCTCCAAAAACAACATCAAATTCTATAGCAAACTAGGAGTTTATCAGCGAGACTGGAATTTATATATTGCAGTTGCCTAAACTATTGTTTCATACAATTCCATACCCCTACTTCTTTTAAGTAAAGTCTCAAATTCAAGATTTAAATATGAAAAATAAATACCAATAGAAGAGTTTTGAACTTGTCTGATTTAATATCAACTGATCAAATTAATTGATAATCAATCTCTAATTTGATATCCCAAAACCAATACCTTTCTTTCTCAACTAGCTTTCTTGTTTCTTTCACACAATATATTTTAGATAAATTAAGTCTTGGAGATTTATTAAGTTAAGACGTATCACTTGTAAATATTTACCAAATTACTTACTAATAAAAACACTGTAAAATATATGGACTAAAAATCCTTATTCACTAAATCAACCTTTGCTGCCTACTTGGGATGAAGTTACTTAACCTAATAATAATCCATAAATATGAGTCCTTTTGTAACTTACTTCAAAATAAAATGAAACAAACAAAAAATTACAAAATGAAGAATATACTAAAGGATGAGAAATGACTGCTCTTAATTTTCTTATAATTTTATTGCCATTTTCTATACTTAAACTTGTTATTACATACTCACAGTTGTTATCGAATTTTTGAATGATTAAATCTATTTCTTAAAACCTTATAATAATATTTGAAATACCGGTATAATAATATAACTAGCTAGTATGGATTTGTTAGATTACAAGAAAAAAATATCAAATGAGTCGTATTATTATAATACAAAAAACGTGAGTTGGTCTGAAGAATTTTTTATAAATTTGTTTTTTTGGCGATGGAGTGTGAAGATAAAAAAACTGAAATAATAATTAAATAATAATAAGTAAATGAAGATGTAAGTATCATGAACGTGACAATTCACCTATGAGTTAACAGTGACGTGGATGTTAATCAAGTTGCCAACTGTCAGCAAGGAAGGTGGTGATCCCGTTTCCCATTTGGTGGCCCGCCTTTACATTGTTATTTATTATCAGATTAGATACCCCTTTATTTTATTCTTTTAATTTTATGCAACCCTTTTACTTTCTTATTAAAAAATATAGTATATATTGCTTCTTTCTCCATTATTTCACTTTTCTTTTTTCACCTTTTTTTTTTACTTCTATCATGACATGGCTCTTGTACTAAAAAAGTTCACCACCCGCCGTAGAAGGGGAGAAAAAAACTAATCTAGAGTGTGTAGGGATCTTATTTTAAGGAAGACCTTATTAACCATTTAACTTCATGGTTAAGTTAAGAACTTTAATTGTTTGGCGCTAGTACTAAAATTACTAATGACCATAGTTGGAGGGTACAAATCACTTTATTAATTAATTCATCAGTATGCATTTGTCAAAAAAATATGTCTTGTTTGGCAAAACAAAACTACTTTAATATGTAGCAATATGAAGAACAATTTTAAATTAAATTGGTAAAAGGACATCCATGGTTAAATACTTAAATTTATTAGGGAAAAATAGTTCACTTCATTTTGTCAACGTGATTGCAATTATATGGATGAAGGAAAAATTTACGTCTGCTATAATTTTGTCCATATAAGGGCTTGTTTGGACTTTGGATCAATGTTGTAAAAGTGCTTATAAATATTTTCATGCAAATAAATATAAAACCCCTCTCACATACTTTTCTCATATTCCATAAATTACGTTTGAAACGTTACTTATAAATCATTCCAAACAAGTCCTAAGTATATACTACATCCGATCCTTAATATAAGACTATATTTAACTTTTATTTTGATTTTAAATATAACATCTCAATATATTTTGTCTCTAATACTTTTTTTTTTCAAGATAGTCCTTTTAATAATAATAGTTCTAGTCAATAAACTAATTTAACTTATTTTTTTAATATATTCAAATTAGTCAATTAACTTTTATATTTAGGACCAGAGGTAATATTTGAGGAGACGGCAGGAAAAAAAAAAGATATTCGAGGGAAAATTATAGAGTATCAAAATTTAAGTCTAGATGGGAATTTCGAAAATAGAAATTATTTTATTATTAATGTGCTTATCATGATAGCAAAGGCCGCAGGAATAACAGCCTTTTCTTGGCCAAAAAAAAAAACAGCCTTTTCAAAATAGGGTTAAAGTTAGATTCTCGATGTAGGCTAAAGGTATGATAGACTTTATTTTTTAAATTCACTAATAGATGCATGCATTTTCCCACCAATTGACAAATCATTCAAACATCCATAGTTAGAATTTAGAAAGTTTACCTAATTATTTTAAAATTTTATACCCTTTAGAATTTTATTTTTGCATGCATTATGTGTAGATAAATCTCTTAAAGAGATTGGGTAAAAAAATAAAGGTTAAAAGATTTTCTATATTTTTATTTGTCATATTTTTCATAATAATACTAAGTTGAGGATTTTATTAAAGTAGGTGGTAATAATGATATTAATTTCTTCATGATTTGTTGTTCTCAACTTTCAATAGTATGATTCCACTTGGAAGGAGTCTAGTTGGAAGATACAATAATTAGAAAGTATTTTAGGCTTTTAAAATTTCAAAATCCATGAACTTATTTTGATGAAATATTTTTACATGCGTATAAAGCACGTTTCAAATTGTAATTAAACAGAAATTATTCTAGAAATATATTGATTAGCGAGTAGCCACTATTTAATTGCCAAAATAGAACATATTATATTGTCCAGCGAAAAAAAGAATATATGGAACAAACAATAAGATCACACTTGTATTATACAATCATGTCCTGTTAAACGAGCCACATTATTTTATAGGTAGGAATATATGCTATTCTAAAACAAATGATACAGCTCGTATAATTATTAAAGCAAACAACGAATAGTTGTTTGAGACCTACTGTTAATTAATGAATCGAATCAAATCCAATTATTTACATGTATTGATTACTTAGTTACGCAAAAGGATGCCAGTTATTCACAGACATGAATGTATGCAGCACATCCGAAGAAAATTTATAAATGAAAAGCTATGAGTGTAGATATGTGATGACTCCTGCACACACACATACACAAGTACCTTGAATTCTTATTCGTATTCTTAGATTTTATGTTTTATCGATAGCAAAAATAGAAAACAAATTGTTTTGCAGGATATTTAGTATAATTAATTTTATCCTAATAAAAAAATTTATTTAAATATATCTTCCAATTTTTTTAAAAAATTAACTTAAGTTTTTTTGGCCAAAAAAGTTATTTTATTAATATAAAAAAAATCAATACAAACACTAATAGCCAAGAGGCCAAAGAAACGCTCAAAAAAACCTATCAGTACAAACTAACTCACACCTCACCCTTATAACAACTAAACAAAGACTAACAAAGAAAACAAATTAAGTTATTTTGCATTATTTGCATTATAACTTGAGTTACTCGATTTTTGAGAAAATAAGAAGCCAATTGAAACCCCGCGGGGTTAGGTCGACTGGCTGGGGTCGTCCTAACTTAACCACGGATCTCGGGTTCGAGACGTGGGAACGTAGCACTCCAAGGGGCCAAGGGGCGCCGTCCGTATGGATCCTTGCAAGCCCCCGAATCCGGATTAGTCTAGGGACGTTGTCACGGCTGAAAGACGCCTATTTCCCTGGAATACCGGATGGAGTAATCCAAAAAAAAAAAAAAAGAAGCCAATTGAAAGTTCTGTTTTGTGTTGTATTGAATTTCATAACTTGAGTCATCTTTCTTGATAATTCCAATCAATGTTTGTCAATCCATGTCTTATTTCACATACTTTAAGATCATTTTTCAAATAACTCAAGTTAAAGTCATCAATGGGTTGATTTTACCTAAAATTCGGCTCACTATAAATTACTTAGGGTTGAGTCTTCGATTATTTAGTTCAGTTATCAAGTTATTTGGTTCGGTTATCAATGATAGCTGAACAACCAAAGTGTGAATATTTACAAAACCGAACCGAAATTGAAATGTAACAACTAACCGAACTGAATTAATCAAAATAAATTTAGTTAGGTTAGACAATTTATTCAGTTAGTAGTCTTTTTTGGGCTTTTTCCGTTCCAAACAATATAACAATAGCCTGTGCAATATAATGGAAGTCCAAACAAAAATCCAAACACTAATAATCTATTTGAATTTTGAAGGCATACAAGATCCAAAAGAAGATACGAATTGATGACAAATTTAAATTCAAACATAATAAAAGTCTAATCGGATAACAAATAGATATCGTTTACTTTAGATTATTTTAAATCCAAACACAAGATTTATACAAGATAACATATAGAGATCATTTATTTCAGATTATGTAATATACTTAATATTAATATATCGATAAAATTTAATATAAAAATTACAATTATAAATGGAATCTAAAAACAAAAAGTTTAGGAGAAGGATATTAAACACAGGGGAGGCTGGTCAAAGAAAAAAGAAAATAAGGAGAAAGACTAAAAAAATAGTTTTTTCCAATAATTTTCAGTTATTTGGTTATAATTGAAATATTTTAAGGCAAATCAAACTGAACACCGATAACCAAAATAACCAAAAAAATTAAAAACTGAATTAATTGAATTGAAAAAATCGAATTGAGTTCGATTACGGTTCGGTTTTACTTACTCTAAAATTACTATCTTTTACCTCAACATAACTAGAAGTTATATCTTGATAACTCAAGTCAGTCTGAGTGTGGTCTTTTTAGGATATTTATAACTTCTTGTTATTCTACATACAACTTAAATCCTGTTTTTCTTTTAGAAATCCTATGCTGATGACTTGAGTCTTGAAACCTATAATTGGTTGTTATACATTTTTAAGTCAGATAATTAATTAGAAGTTATTTTTCTCACAACCAAGTTGAGTTCTACTCATTTTTAAGAAGTCTCACCATAATAATTCAATTTGTGGCAGCTATAACTGAAAGTTGTTCTACCTGGAGTGAGAAAATTGAAAGTTATACTTGAGTCACACCTCATGCCAGTTTAATTAGAAATATTGTGCTATCTTACTCAAAGCTAGGGTATGTCTATCCTCCTCATCTATGGTAATACTAACTCAAGTCTATCTTTTGAAATCTTCTAAATTCACTGCCTGTGTTTTTGAATAACTTGAGTCAAACATTTATATAACTCGAATCTTTATTGTCTGTATTCCAAACAACGCTTTGGACTTTCCAAAATAATTTCGAATACCTTCATACTTATTTAAATCTTTTGGAACTTCACTCTAAACATGTTTTAACTTAGAAGAGCCATAAAAACAAGTTTTGCGATGTAGAAAGCAACATTTAGTTACAAAATACTTCTCAACTACTTAAGATGCTTTTGGAAACTCAATAACTATTTGCTATCTCTAATGGATATACTACGTTCAGTCTTGATAATAAGATCTCGTTTTTAGATTATAAATAATGTCTTATAATTATGGCTGGAGGTAATATTAACTTTTCTAATAGGTATCGAGTTTTATCAATAGAGACGCATGCAACAATCAACTAAGACCATCCAACATCTACTGACCTATGCAAAAATCTGTTGCATTCATTACTCGAAGGAGTCTCAACAGTATACATACTCTCTGTACTTAGTGTTAAGCATTTGCTTTATTTGTGAAAGCCTTGAAATGCACTTTTATTCATTATTTTGAGTTTGATTCATGAGTTTATGTGCTGGAGATGCATTGAGCGGCCAAAAATCCGAATCAATCTCAAAAAATATATGACCAATAAAGATTAGATCTAACATACTCCCTCCGTTCCTTATTATAAGAGACATTTGATGCTTATGGCATGTTCCTATATATAAGAGACACTTAAAAGTTGTCTCTACTTTTTTGTGTTGTTTTCCTATTTTACCCATATTATTATCTCCAACTCACACTCTCTCTCCCTCCCATTTCTCTTTCTTTAATAATTTAATTGTTCTCTCTCATGCTCTCTCTCCTTATTAATGAGGGCATTTTTGGAAAAAAATTATACTTTTTACACATTAATTGTTTTTAACTAATTTTAACTGTTTTTTTGATCAATGTGCTTCGGTTATTTGTCTCTTATAATAAGGAACAGAGGGAGTAATGAGCTAGTTTCCATGACGTGGTGAACAAAAGTTCAGAGAAATATCCACATTCAGTGTCTGACAATGTCTTTAATAGGATTGTCTTCAATAGGAAAATACTTATACCTATATATAAAAAAAAAAGATTGGATATACTTATATATCAATATATAATACAAAAGTTTTAACAAGTAACATGAACCGTGAACCATAAGTAGTTTGGCTTTTGTCACCAAAAAAACAAAAGTTTGGCTTATCATTATTTATATTTTGGGCAACAGACTAAGCCTCCACACTACTTGATAAAAATTTAAAAAAAAAATCTATATCTATAGATCTATATAATATATAAAATCTAAAAAAAGTATTATTCACAAAGAATAAACAATACAAATATTTTTGGAACTTTATGCAACGTACAAGGCTCAAACTAATTTGAAGGTAAATAAATATACTCTTTCAGTCCTTAATATAGGATCAGATTGTTAAGTTAATTTTTGTTCCAAAAATATAAGACGTATCTCTCATACTTATCAATTTTTTAAAATTACCTTTATAGATACTCTCTCAACTATAATTAAGTAAATGAGGGAGGAAGGATATTAAAAAAGATGATTATGATGTTTTAGAAAAAATATATCATATTTCTTGTAATTAACTAACTTATCTAACTTCCGTAATCTAATTAAATTAATTAAATAGATCTTATATAGATGAGTATATTATAAAAAAAAACCACCAAAGAAAAAAAAACCTAAAACAATTTATATTTGTTCAAATATTAAATAAAGTTTGAGAAATGAGATGCATTACTTATAATTTGCAAATATTTAATTGATTACATATTTTATGGTACCTTAATATAAATATATATATTTCTTCATACATTGAAAATTAAAGAAAGTTTGATATGTTGATGGGAGATATTTTGGTGACATTATATTATAATGGTGGAATATAGTACTCTACTGTTAGGCAAGAAAAAGAAATGCAACTAATTTCAGATCTAGCAATTATAAGAATCAATTTCAATACTCACCATATTCTAAAAACTCATCAGATGTGTATAGTCTATATCTAATTTGAACAATTTAGATTTAAAATATTTAATTAATTATTTTTAAATAGAAAAAATTATTTTTTAAAAGAATAATATTTAAGAAATTATCTCTATCTTAGATTCTATACATATTAAAATAATTATTTTAAATAAATAAAAATTAAACCTAATTATTTAAATAAGATATGAATATTTCAAATCTGTCAAGTTTAGAGCAGTAAATCGTCTCCTGTTTTATGTAATATGATAACAATATTGGCCACTTCGCACCTTCCTCTGAATTCATCTCGTTCAATTTTACTCTCTTTTTCTCTTTCCCTCCTTTCTTTTTCTGTACAGTGATTCACCGCCATGGGGGCGTCCTTGCTCCCAGATCTTGGGACTGAGATTTTGATTCCGGTATGTGCCCTCATCGGAATCGGCTTCGCCTTGTTTCAGTGGCTGCTTGTTTCCAGAGTGAAGCTCACTGCCGAGAGGGATAGTTCTCCCTCCAACAACGGCGCCAAGAATGGTTACAATGATTCACTCATCGAAGAAGAGGAGGGTATTAACGATCACAACGTCGTCATTAAGTGCGCCGAAATTCAGAACGCCATCTCTGAAGGTATCTCTTTCTTTCCTCAATGGGTCATCAAGTGCTGCACCTGAAACTCGAAAATATGCATTTTTGATAAGTTTTTTTCAAGTTATAGTTCAGTCAATGGATTTTCCAGGTGCCTGAGCGAACAATAGGTCCGTTTCTAGATTTCAATGTATGATTTTCGTACTCTGAAAGCTACCTTCTTGCTCTTTGCATCTTTCATTCCTGTTTGTGTTCTGTTATTACTAAATCTTACGGGGTTTGTTGTGATCCTTTATTGCTCGTTGGAATTTGTATTTTTGAAGCTGTAGACTAAATTTTCCTTCTGCAGTTTTCCCTGACTGAAGCTTTTTCTTTTCTTCGGTTTCTGAACTTATTTTGGTCGTACGGTTTAGGGTGAAACAACAGCATGTTAACCAAATTGACTGTATCCATTAAGTTGGAATGCCATGATTTAATTCGCGCGGTGCGATCTCCCCCGCCGGCGAGGGAAAGAGCGATGTTTTCCCCGTTGAACTTGGTGCATATTATAATACTTTACCGTAACTTATGGTTCTGGGCGATATCTTTTAAATTAAAGTGTAAAACTGCTTTTTTTCCCCCCCCTTCCCAATACATGTTATTTTTCTCAATTGTCACTTATAAAATTATTCTCTCATTCTGGTCCTTACTAATAAAGTATCTCAATCTGTCCTTTTATAAGTTTGATTTCTCAACTTGCCTTCCATTGGTGGACTTTTTTTTTTTTTTTTGGTTCTTCCTTGCTTTATCTGGCTGCTCATATATAGAAGTGTTGTCAATAAATTTTACTTTATCAAACTGGGAGATGCCTGTATTTGGGAAAGCGCTGTTCAGTTTTCCCCCCCTTCCCTTTCTTTGGGTGGGCGATTAAATTGCGCAATACTTAATATGCTATAAATCAAACTAAGAAGATGATTTTCTAAGAGAGAGACTAAATTGAGATGGTACTTCTGTGAAGAATTAAATTGAGAAATATCTCATCTGTAAGGGATCAAAATAAGCTTTTTATTCGTATGTTAAATATTTATTGTTTTGACGTATTAATTGACGATAGCAGAAACCAAGCCAATGAAATATGTTTGGTTTTCGTTTTAGATTCCGAAGTATGAACCATCGAGGGAGGTTGGTTGGTTGGTTGGTTGGTTGGTTCAAGGTTAACCTTGATCCGAGAGAGGCTAGTATGAAGACCCTTATTTGCAACGTTCTGCTTGGCTTGTTTTTTCGTCATTACTAATGCCAGTACTCTACCTGGCTTGACACATGTTTTCTAGACTGAAGTTGATTATTATTTTGACATATGCTATTTTTTTTTTTCAATCTTTTTAATCCATGAAATCTGAAACATTCTAGAGCTCACTTGATATCTATTGCCCCTCCCATAAATTTTCAAAGACTTGCCGATGAAAAATTCTTTATTAAAAGAATGATGCCTATTTACTGGTTTTTTATTTTTTCAACAGCTTCTGGAAGCAATTTTAGGAAGGATTTTCTCGTCAGATTTTGCAAAATAGAAGTATTCTACTATTTATATATGACATCTTATTTTTTGTTACATCGCTGCATGCTTTTATTGATTTAATCTTACATTCTGGTTGTTAGTTTCGATGCTCAGTTATCTGACGTTTCATGTTACTTTGGTTGTGATTTTTGTTTACATAATCTAGCCTTTAGTCTGTTGAACGTGAAATGTCAAACTGTTGGAATATGTTACATTTATACATAGCTTCGCTCTATTTTTTGATAGTTGGTTATTAAAGTCAGGGGTATCCTTGGACTTCTATGATATATTTTTTTAGCCACCGGTTCTGCTTCATTTTTCGAATTTTAAATTTATGCTTGTTGGTGGAAGCTTAAAGAATGGTTCAATTATTTCTTGTTGCTGGACGATTAACAGGAGCAACTTCTTTCCTTTTCACCGAATATAAGTATGTTGGAATCTTCATGGTGGCTTTTGCAATCTTGATATTCCTGTTCCTTGGTTCTGTTGAGGAATTCAGTACAAGCCACCAGCCTTGCACCTATGATCAAACTAAGATGTGTAAACCAGCCCTTGCTACAGCTTTGTTCAGCACTGTATCTTTCTTGCTTGGTGGCATTACATCAGTTGTTTCTGGTTTCCTTGGAATGAAAATTGCAACTTATGCAAATGCAAGAACTACACTGGAGGCCAGAAAGGGAGTTGGAAAGGCTTTCATTGCTGCATTCAGATCTGGTGCAGTTATGGGGTTTCTCCTTGCTGCAAATGGTCTTTTGGTTCTTTACATTGCCATTAATGTGTTTAAGATTTACTATGGTGATGACTGGGGAGGTCTTTTTGAGGCCATAACTGGTTATGGTCTTGGTGGGTCTTCTATGGCTTTGTTTGGAAGAGTTGGTGGAGGTATTTATACTAAGGCTGCTGATGTTGGTGCTGATCTTGTTGGAAAGGTTGAAAGAAACATTCCTGAGGATGACCCAAGGAATCCAGCTGTAAGGGATAACAGCCTGAAGCTAGTGCATTCTCCCCTTTTTGATCAAAATTTTACTTTGTTTATTTTGTATATACCTTACTGAATTGTTGTGTCCATAGGTGATAGCTGATAATGTTGGTGACAACGTTGGGGATATAGCTGGCATGGGATCTGATCTTTTTGGGTCATATGCTGAGTCGTCCTGTGCTGCTCTTGTTGTTGCTTCCATATCTTCATTTGGTGTGAACCATGAGTTTACAGCAATGCTTTATCCTCTCATCATCAGTTCAGTGGGCATCCTGGTCTGTTTGCTTACCACCTTATTTGCAACTGACTTCTTTGAGATCAAGGCTGTAAAGGAAATTGAGCCAGCATTGAAAAAGCAGCTTATCATTTCCACTGCTTTGATGACTGTTGGAATTGCAATTGCAACTTGGGTTGCACTTCCATCATCCTTCACTATCTTTAATTTTGGAGAGCAAAAAGTCGTCAAGAGTTGGTAAGCTTCATTCCTTTGTAGTTATGTTTCACCTTTTCAAGTGAAACTTCAGTTGAAATAATATAGCCCTTGTCGATTAGAAATCAATGAAATGATTAGAATGAGAAATATTTTATATTTGATTAAAAACAAAAAAGAAAAAAAAAAGATGTGAAATGATTAATTTTTTCTAGAAATAGCCTTTGATAAGACAACGGTTATAAAAATGGACTAAATTTGTTAAAATAACTTTATATGAGTTAGTGTAGTGAGCTACATTAATTTTATAATCTTTATTGAGGAAGGGTAATTTTGTAATATGTTTAGATATGGACATATTTAATGAGAATAACCAATTTTAACTAGTTTTCTTAATCTATGTGATAGCTGTTAAACATTTCTTGTAAAAAGGACTAGAGGGAGTATGCTTGAATGCCTGTTTTAATTTAGTCATCCTTGGCAGCCTGCTAATCTTAGTGCTTATTTTCCTATCTGAGGAGTTCTGGGATTGATTTCCTTCTGCAGGCAGCTATTCTTGTGTGTTGCTGTTGGTCTGTGGGCAGGGCTTGTTATTGGATTTGTAACTGAGTACTATACCAGCAATGCTTATAGGTGAGCAAACTGGGGTCATTTTCCCCTTTCACCTCTTGGCATCTGGTTCGTATCTTGGACTTAAACTCTTTCTGTTGGCTTTTTGCAGCCCTGTACAAGATGTTGCAGACTCCTGCAGGACTGGTGCTGCTACTAATGTTATATTTGGCCTTGCCTTGGGATACAAATCTGTCATTATTCCTATTTTTGCTATTGCAGTTAGCATTTTTGTTAGTTTTAGCTTTGCTGCCATGTATGGTATTGCTGTTGCTGCCCTTGGGATGTTGAGTACCATAGCCACTGGATTGGCCATTGATGCGTATGGTCCAATTAGTGACAATGCTGGAGGTATTGCTGAAATGGCTGGCATGAGTCACAGAATTCGTGAGAGAACTGATGCCCTTGATGCCGCAGGAAATACAACTGCTGCTATTGGAAAGGTTTGTGTTTTATCTCTTACTTCCTTTTGTTAATTTTTTGGTTCATAAACACATTTGTCAGCCTTCTCGGATTTCTTGTTTAATGTTGCAGGGGTTTGCAATTGGTTCTGCTGCTCTAGTTTCTCTTGCCCTGTTTGGTGCCTTTGTGAGCCGAGCTAATATTTCTACAGTTGATGTGCTGACTCCAAAGGTCTTTATTGGCTTACTCGTGGGTGCAATGCTTCCTTACTGGTTTTCTGCCATGACAATGAAGAGTGTAGGAAGTGCAGCTCTGAAGATGGTTGAGGAAGTACGCAGGCAATTCAATACAATCCCTGGCTTGCTGGAGGGCTCTGGCAAGCCTGACTATGCTACGTGTGTTAAGATCTCCACTGATGCTTCTATCAGAGAGATGATACCACCTGGTGCTCTTGTTATGCTTACACCACTTATTGTTGGGATATTTTTTGGTGTAGAAACACTTTCTGGTGTGCTTGCTGGATCCCTTGTGTCTGGGGTACAGGTAATGTTTTTGTATCCTTTCTGGGAGTATGGTTGATGGAATACTTCCTTTCCCATCTCTTTTAAAATTTGAAATTTAGATTTAGGCCTGTCTTCAATCCCTCTTCTGTGGTCCAATGTCTGCATTCTGTATTCCCATGATAAAAGGCTTGCTGGTTTTAATGTTAATCTCATCATATTTGCTATCATCATGCTTCCCTTTCTAGCCACTGTTTGCATAAATCCTTGATTTTTAGCCTCCAGATCTTTTTGGTCATTGTTGTCAATGTCATGGTCCCTAGATATTGGTCCATTTCATTTAAATAGCCCCAGCTATACTAAAAAAGTGTTTGGGAAGCTGTAAAAGTGCTTCTCAAAAGTACTTTTCCGCAAATCAAGACAAACTCCTTCACATATTTACTTCATATACCGTAAAATCACTTTTAAAGCTATGGTTTTGTTTCCATCCAAACACTATTCCACAATGTTGTATGTGATTGATGCTGCTATTTTCCTTACATATTTGCCATAAATTCTTCGTGAGATTATTAAAACTTAAAGTTTCTTGTCGATCTTCGCCTGTTCATTTTTCTGTTGCTCTGATCTTAACTTGTTTCTGTACCCTCTTTACAGATTGCTATTTCTGCATCCAACACTGGCGGTGCTTGGGATAATGCCAAGAAGTACATTGAGGTGAGCGTGTGGCTCGATATTTATAATCAGCAGACATAGTAGAGTATGGTCATGGTCTAATGACTGATTTTGTTATAAATTTTTGGTGTGATAGGCTGGTGCGACAGAGCATGCAAGAAACCTTGGTCCTAAAGGATCTGATCCACACAAGGCAGCTGTTATTGGTGACACCATTGGTGACCCTCTCAAGGATACGTCTGGACCATCACTTAACATTCTTATCAAGCTGATGGCTGTTGAGTCTCTTGTGTTTGCCCCATTCTTTGCTACGCACGGTGGTCTTCTCTTCAAGCTTTAATTTTCCTGCTTTGTTGGAAGAAAAAGGAAAATCCCAGTGTCTTTTCATTGTTACTCTTAACACGGCTGTCATGCAGACATTTTTTTTTTTCACTTTCAGACTTTTTCTCCCCTCTCCAATCAAAATGTGCCTAGTTTATCGTTCTTTGCTTTGATATACCACGTAGGCTATTTCAGGAAAGAAAAATTTTCGTTGTAAAGAGGTTGACAATGATGATGGTGGTGATGATAATGACAATACTTATCAATCTCTTCTGCAAATATTCTGGCTTTTAGACATGCTTGGCTGTTTTAATTACTTTATGGCTTGTCTTCTTTGGCCCTTTGAATATTGTAAATGCTGCTCATACAATTTTATTGTTTGCCTTTTTGATGAGCTTTGGTGGGGTTAAAAAAAAAGGGGGAAAGAATTAGAGGAAGGCTGTGAAGATACCATTTGCTTCTTGGTAGATTTGGGTTCCATTATTTTTGGCAACACATATCCTTAGATATGATTAATACAAGGACGAAAATAGAGAATGTGGAGGATCTGTGGTTTTGAAACGAGAGGTAGTTGTGATCAAAGATTGCTGGATATAAGCGAAACCATGCTGATCTAAGCGCAAAAGAGAAGAGGTGATAGGGCCAACATGATAAAGAAGAAAGGGATTGAAGAGCCTGATTGGCTCATTTCAGGAACCCATTAAAACATAGTTTTGAGTTCTGACCGGTTCTTCCCCCAAAAACATGCTTTTGGTGCTTTTTAATGTGAAATTAAACATGCACAGTAGTAAGTTCAATTTATTTCGGATTTGGGATTATGGAATGTAGGGGGTAGTGCCTTTGGAGCAGGACACGACCAACTGAAGGCCCCTACCATCCCAAGCTTTTTTTTTTAAAAAAAAAAAAAAAATTGGCGGGCCACACATTAATAACGTTGAGGTTACAAGATAAGACCAGACCTGTAACCTTTCACTTTTCTTTGAGGTTACAAGTAAGATAAGACCTGTAACCTTTCACTTTTCATTTCATTAAGCTACAAGGCCATTGGTTCCGAAGTTATTCCTAGTCTACCCTTCATCCAATTATTGTATTTTATAACTACTCCGCATGGAGACTTTTGACCTGAAGAGTGTATGGACCCAGTAAAAGTTTTGTTACTCAAATGAGACTTTACACATGTAGCCTCTTCCACTGATTTGCCTTTCCCCTGCACTCAAGCTTCTGTGACTGTGACGACATAGAATTCTGATATCTCTGTAACATTCACATGTCCAAGATTGATTCAGGTTCTCCCACGGCAAAGGAAGCAGACCAAAGTTCAGGAACATACTGCGGAATGTGGACTGGTTATGAAAGAATGGTAATGCTTCCACATGGACAGTAGAAGTAACATGGGGTTTGTATTTTCTGATCTTATCCTTTAAACACAAGATGGTTTCTTTCCGATATTATCTCATCAACTTGTTGCTTCTTGCTGTTTACTGCCCTTTGCAACTTTAAAAAATCCTATGGAACAATTCAAAATCACGGTTTGGCCAAAAACAGTGTGCTGTTGCTTCTGCCAACATGTGATTTTGATTTGTTCTAATATTTTTCCCAAACAACCCAAGACAGCAACCATCCATGCCATGCCTTCAGATTTTGCCATTTCGAACTTATCCTGCACGAGGTTTAAGTGAATTTGCTCATTCTTACCACAACTTTGAGGCTCATAAGGTGGCGACGACAATGGCCCATCAAAACGTGCTAAGTGACAAGAGATCTCAGTCATTATGTTATCTGATGCACTATTCAATTTATGAACCTTTCCTGGGAAAACCTGAGGCATTATCACTACTCTGTAAGGGTGTGATGGTGCTTAAATAGGTTTCTCCACTCAATAAATCACACCCATAGATCCATTTAGGTGTAATGTCACTTTCTATACAAATGAGAGGGACCAAGACTAATTTTAATTTTAAAATCAAATTTAGGAAAAATTAGGGAAAATTTTATGAAAAGAAGCTTGAAATAACTAAATCCCAAATAAGGAATTCTTACAAAAATAATGTGTTATTTGCAAGTCCAATATTATCAAAACCTATTAAAGTATTGTCACCGAATCTGATTTGAGATTCAGTAATTTTAAGTTTGTTTTTGTGAAATCTTCCCAAAAATTAATATGCAAGTTTCTATAATGCCATCTAATTTTATATCAAGTCTTTGTATTTTTCTTTTTCTTCTCATTAGGTCTTTATAAGTTTTTTAAATTATAGGTATCAGTTACATGTCTTTGCAAAATGAAGTATAGCAACATAAATTTAAAACCTTGTTATTTGCTGGCATGGGAAGAAATTGAAAATTTTTAACTACGTTGGCTTGTTTTTATTGTGCATGCGACTGTATTTCTCTTTTTGACTCTTTTTGTTAGCTCAAGTTAACATCTTAACTTCTATAAAGGCTCAGTTTAACTTGAAATATCAAACTTTTTCAACACACATAAAACTACAACAGGAATATCTACTCCTTGTCTCATGAAGTGTACAATTTAAGCTCAATAATACATTTGAGAGAGATGCCTACTAGCAAGGGATTGTTTTATAA
Source organism: Neltuma alba (assembly GCF_004799145.2). Taxonomy (NCBI): domain Eukaryota; kingdom Viridiplantae; phylum Streptophyta; class Magnoliopsida; order Fabales; family Fabaceae; genus Neltuma; species Neltuma alba. Next base: position 44,995 of record NW_021633016.1, read on the forward strand.
ACAGGCAAAATTTACAATACATGCAACATAGTCCTGGAGTTAATTTTTTCCCCCCCATTTTTGGTAATGAGTTAATATTTCTAGAAAGTTGTTCCATCTACAAGCATGGAAAGAAATTAGATCAGCCCAAATAGAATTTATGTGCACACATTCTAAAGGAGACAACACTAAAAGACAGGACACAGATAGCAATACATGAACAAAAGACAAGACGCAAATTTACAATACATACAACATACTCCCATCTATACTTTATCCAGAGTTAAATTTTTACTGCAACTTTAATTTTTTAGAAAAAATTTTCCATGTACAAGCATGGGATATTAAAGGACATTGATAGTTTCATAACATATTTAACTTCATTTAGAATTGATACAACATAAAATTGAGAAAATAAATGAGAATGAGAAAACTCTCCCACAAATATTGGCAGCCCTATTTCAAGAAACCTACTTTATCATTTGCTAAACATATAAAAGTACTTTCTTCCTTAACTTCTCCATTTCTCAAATCCATCTTCTATATGCCAAATAGCACTCTAACAGGGTTGAATCTTTGCAGCATCAATGGCTCTTTTATTTTGCTGATAGTATTGGAAATAGGTCTTAACGTAGTTCTTTATTGATTTGTATAACTTTGGCCTTGACTCATCAACCAGTTCTTTAACTGGTTCAATCTCTGCTTCTGTATCAGGAGCACAAAACATAGCTAATGTGTGCCTCTCCTTTTCTGAGTTTATTACTGCTCTGTGCATGGGGCTCTCGAATATTCCATTGCTCATTATCTGTTCACATCAAACAAGTTCCTTCAATTATGGTTAAGAGATCACAAGGTTATATAAATTTCAATCAAGGGTGGTCTAGTGCATAAGGCTACCACTAGGCAAGGTTTGGGGAGGGATAAAATGCACATAGTTTTACTCTTGCTAGTGGAGAGATTCTTTTCAGGATTTGAACCTGTTGCCTTCAGGTCACATGGCAACAACCTTGCCATTTCTCCGAGGCCACCCTTTATGTGTTTTACTTACATTATACCCTCAGTAATTTTATAGTCTTTTAAA
>NW_021633017.1:0-51987 GCF_004799145.2 Neltuma alba
TTTCGATCGAATGGGGTCAATATTCCCATGGTACTTTGTTTGTGCTTTGGCCATCATGATTGTGGGGTCGCCCTCCCCACCCCCGCCCCAATGGAATTCTTAAATTTTTAGATACGTTTTTTTTTTTTTAAATAATTTTTGAACTTCAATGGAGTTTGTATGCTGGAGGTGGAAGACACAAACAGAAGAATAAGGGGTTCTTTGATGATTGCACCCGCCTTTATCTTCCTCCTCCTCCCTGTCTTTCGCTTTTCTCCTTATTGTGATCCAAATATCAATATATATATAATAAAATACACACACAGACACACACAGCCGGATCTTGCGATACATACAATTCTCCCTGCTGCTAATACTATTCCAACAAGCAACTGGGACCATATAAAGCACCACCAGGGTTTGTTTTCATCAGTCCATGACGAGCTGATGAGCCCTGTTGTGTATGCTTCACGTGACCCCACGGTACGATCCCTCAGATGCCAAAATACTCATTATAATCGCTCCCCTTCAGATTCTGTAATGCAATGTAACGTAACAAGTAATAATAAGGGTGGCAAGTGTAGGGGAAGAAATACAGTGCGGTCACTGGATATGTATGCCCCACACAGCACACACACATAAAAGTGCGCGACACACAAATCAAAACCTTGCGCCTTGCCTAGTTTTCCTTTTATAATCGGTAGTATTTAAAGCAGATATATACACACAGACACAACAGCTATATATCTGTGCATATGCATATATATTGTGTGTACTTACGGCTTACTAACTATAACTAATGTGAGAAGGGAGGGAACTGAAAATGGGGATAGAACTGATATACATGGAGGGGGTTTATTACTGGGATGAAAGAGTGCGGAGACACAAGTATTGCAGAATGGCTTTGGGGCAGAGTTATACGGAGATGAATGGATTGAGTTTGGAGGGTTAGAAAAAAGCCTCGTGATCGGAGAAGGCAGATCCTTGGAACACTGTTGCCTCTTGGTCACGTGGCTCTCTTTTGACCAACCCCATGACCAATTTTATCTCATTCACTTGTACTCCTCCTCTCCTGGTCTTTCCTATATAAATTCAAATCTAAACTCCAACACTTTGCTCCTAGCCTCATATCCTACCCTACCACTGATCCCCTCTCTTCTGACTGCTTCCCTTGGTCTTCCGTTGTCTTTCTTACTTACGAAGCCACTCTTTTTTCCTCCTGTTTCAAACTATTCATGTTGGGTCCCTCCCTCCATGTCTTTTTAGTCCCTCAGTCTTTGTTTGCTGTTCACGATCCACAACGTGGCCTACAGAGTCGCTGACTGGTATATATATGCCCCTCCATTTCATTCGCTCGCCAAGCTCTCATCACACAACAATATCCGCTTCTCATTTCTCTGTCCAACTATATTCCCCAACCACTCACCACTTTCTCGCAAGTAGTCCTCGTACTTCATTGTCGCCGCTTGTCCTCTGTTCCCATCCATTGAATTCGTCTTCTTCACAGCCCCTTTCGATCTCTCTTCATTTGAATCTCGAGTGACGAGGGGTGTTGGCTGAAGCAGAGAGCGAGAGTCATATATCGAAGAAGCATTAAGAAGCTAAGAGCCATGTCTGGTTGCGGCGGCTACGAGGGGCACGTGATGGGAGCGTGCGCATGTGGCATGTATCACAGCCAAGCCAATCCCTTCCCAATGCTATACACCGACCAAAATTCCTATGCCTATGACTACGACGAATCCGACATGTATTCTTCCCTCACGCCCTCCTCCTCTTCCGTCGACTGCACGCTCTCCCTCGGCACCCCTTCCACCCGCTTGACTCCAGACGAAGAAGGGCGCCGCAGCCGCAACGAACGACGTCGCTCCGTCTCCAACATGTGCTGGGATTTATTACAGTCCAATCAATCCCACAGTGGCAGGTCCAGCAGAGGCGGCTCTTCCTCCTCCAATGATCCCCTTCTCGCTCGTCGCTGCGCCAACTGCGACACCACTTCCACGCCCCTCTGGAGAAATGGCCCCAGAGGTCCAAAGGTTCTTGCCTGCTTCATTAATTAATTATTCGCTGGGCTTTCACTTTAATTTCCTTTTGTTGTTCTTTTCATGCTCTGCATTACGAGAATTAATGTCTTTTTTGAATGGCAATGGCAGTCGCTATGCAATGCCTGTGGGATCAGATACAAGAAAGAAGAGAGGAGAGCCAGCGCCGCCGCAGCCGCCGCCACGGCTTCGGCGTCGGGCGGAGTTATGGAGCCCCAGGCGATGTACGGACACCAAGACAATTACTGGTATGGGCAGTCGTACTCAGAGGCCCACAGAATGCCGTACTACTCGCCGGGAATGGAGGAAGACGGCAATGGAGAATCCGACAACGGCATGCCTTTTCTCTCTTGGAGACTAAACGTAACAGACAGGCCGAGCCTCGTCCATGACTTCACAGGATAAACATTTGAATGTGAATGATAACAGGAGCGACATTTTCATTTATAATTGATACTGGAAACTAGAAATGACAGGAGGGTCTAGCTGGTTACTAGTTGGACGGTCAAGATCACGCGGGTCTATGTCAACGTTTACGATGATGTTGTTGAAGATGTTTTTGATGGCGATGGTTATGGTCTCATCAAATTTTTTTGCCCCTTTTGTTTCCCTTGTGTCTGATTTTTGACCGTTCCCCCCCTTTTTTGCTTGCTTCTTCTCTCCGTCTCGCACATAAGATGGAGTTAGAATGGGACATCTATGCTGCTGTTAGTTACTTTGCTTTTTCTTTTGAGTTCTTTCTTCAGTCAATCAATTACATATATAGACCTACCTTTCTGTTTGCTTCGCTTTCCTTTCTTGTTTCCCAATGTTTATTATTATTTTCAAAACCATTATGATGAACACATGATCTTATAGATGGATGTATGGACCTTTTGCTCAATTCAAGTAAAAGCATACATACATATATATATATATAACAGCTCACAAAAACTGAGAGTTTAAGCTCCTCCCCCCCCCCACATGTATGTGTGGAAAGAAATATGGTTGATCTGTATTCATTTTGCCGAATTCCACAGAGCAGACATGGACCTTCAGAAATGGATAAATCAATATTCTCTTTGATTGTGAAAGAGTAAAATAAATATTTTTCTGGGCCAATGAATTAATGACTATATAATGTCGGATCGGATCACACTGCAGTGTCTGAACCGGCACTGTGCGGTTCAGAACAGTAAAAAAAATACTGAACTGTCTTTTTTGGACTGCATCATCGAATCTAACAGTTCCAGGAAGCAAGAAAATGCGCATAGCTGGGGTGGGAGAAGTGAGAACTGGCGCAACTTTTATCATAAATATCCAATCTAACATGATTGCTTATCTTTCTTTTTTCTTTTCACTAGATCGAAATGCTTATTTCTATATATTAATGGCAAAACATAAAAATGAGTAGCATATATACATATACATATATATATATTCATATGACGATGATCAGCAACTTTTAACATTTTCTACATATTACGTGCATGCAGATTTTAATATCGTATCCTCGTCGCTTGTTAATTTCATGATCATAGGATTATATGGAGATTTAGGTTGGGTTGATGGGACGGTAGGACAACGGCTTTGCTACGAATTGGTTGAGATATTCTCCAATCAGACCACGACATACATATAGATGTTTGTCCAACGTTTTATTCGTTTAACTACCTTGTTACTTCGGCACTTTTAACATTGAACACTAGAGACTTGGGTATGAAGCAGAATCTGGCGGATGATGGTTTGGTTTCAATCAAAATTTAGAACGTTTCCTACATAAAGATTTGACAACGCTTTGGACCCTGCAAGCCAGTGAATTAAAGAAGCATTATTAATTACAAGTATATTCGGGAGAGATTTCGAATAAAAATATATACTACTGATAAAAATATATATTTAAGTAATTTATATAGATTATAGAAACTTGTTGATTAAATTAGTTATGTGTCAAAATATGTCTGAATTTTCTTAAATATCCTTTTTAATCTTTTGTATTGAAACTATCAAACTTTTTTTAACATACATTGAAATCAATATAGATATCTTGATAAAAAATAATGAGTATGAAAGATAAAATAGATTGATATATTATATTATATTTAGGATTAAATTCAATCCTAAACTAGTTTTTATATTAGAAACCAGAAGTAATACAATGTGTTTACCCATTATTACCAAAGTTCTACATTTGTTTTTAATTTTATGGCTGATCATTATTTTTATTTAAAAAAAAGGCTCATGGATAACTTTTTGATAATATAAATTATAAAAGTAAATTAATTATCTAATTCTTGAAAAAATAATTTTATTTTTCAAAAATAAAACTTCTCCGTTCAGTCTTTTAATTAAAACATTGTTTCTTTACAAATTTGAGATATTACTTCAATCTGCATCGGTGAAATTTGAGAGGAAAATTAATAATGGGCTGCTTATTTAGAGTAACATCCATTATTGATTGTCAACTAAACATCTACAAAACTGTCCTCCTATTTTTTACGTTTCGCATGGAAAATTAATATATTTGTTGGTTTAATTTCTGTCATGCCAGGCTTCAAATCACTTTGACGCGTAAAAAACAACCTCATTGATGGAGTTTAACCCTATGCTTGCCATGAGAGAAATGGTGGCCTGGGGAAAGAAGGGTTTGGAAAAATTTTAATGAGCTTGTTTTGAAAAATTAAAGACGTGGGAGTTTTAAAATTTTAATTAAAAAAAAGATGCAAGATAACAAAATAATAAAAATTAATTAAAAATTTTTAGATTCACTTTTTTATTTTATTTTTTTAAATTAAGCTCATTAAAAATTTTTCTCTCCTCTCCTTCTCTCTATTTTCTTGGTACCAAACGGTCCCCGGGAGACAACAGTCCAAACTAAAGAGACTGTAATGAGCGTATATAAGCCATCCATCCGATTGAATACACAAAACAAAACCAAAATTATGATCAAATACAAAACCCAGTTTATGTTGGATATCTCTTTTTCTTGGAGACAATGTGAAGTACATTACTGCTACTACTACTATTATTATTATTATTATTCCAAGAGAGGTGTTAATAAGATAATATAAAACTACGAGATGCAGTTGTTCATGTTAAAATTCACAGACATGTTACTGCTTTTAAACTTATTTATAAGAAATAAATGATGGATAATTTAAAACAATACTAAATGTGTACGCCATGAAGGCAAGTGTGTGAAATAGCAGCAAAACGCTAGGGTGTGGAGAAGGTTAATCAGACCAAGTGGCTGATGAATTAAAACTGAAACAACATTGTACGTGACAACGAAAGTTTCACAACAAATAATATTAAAATATTTGGTGAACGAGATTACGTGCAAGAGAACTGTATAATCCTTTGATTAGATTTCATTAACCTTTTTCTGCGCTTCTAACACGTGCTCTAAGAGCTTAATTCATCGTTTGCAATCCTTTGATCCGATTTCGTTCACTTACCCTTCCACGTGTTCCCCAACCAACCACCCCCCTCCACTCTTGCTTATTGCTTATTTTTCTTAATTAAAATTAGCATTTCATTTTTCTTGTTTTATTAATACTATAAATTAATCATTTCTTTTTAACAAACATGCATGTCTATAAAAATTTCCAAAATCTTTAACTATCAATAATACGCAGGTTATAAGTTGTTGAATATTTTTCCGTATATATAACGCGAAGGTATGCATCATGCATAAGATTCAAACCCTTAAAATTAGAATAATAGCTCCTCACTTGGGTAATATACTTGCTTAATTGGTCTTGAATATTGTGTTTTATCTCTATGTCTATGTGGATTGAAAGGAAAAGTAGATCCTAAGATAGTGATTTTTTAACTTAAGATAGATGAATATAATTTACATAGAAAATCTTAAATTCTAATAACAAGAAGGAAATACAAAAGGAATAAAAATTTAAAAAAATAAAATGCTATAAAATCTTTTGCCGTTAAAGATTTTATATTTCACTGTAATAAATGCATTTTCATAGAGGTACATAACTAATAAACATATTGTTTTATAATAGTACTTCTAGTTTTTAATATACTAGTTTGTTTAACTTTTATTTTGATTTTAAATATAATATCTCAATCTATTTTGTCTTTCATATTTATCTATTATTTTCAATAAAATTCTTGTAATAATGATCATTGTAACCAATACATTTTGATTAGCAAAGATATTTTAAGAAAGATAACACATATTTATTATAAATAATTAATTTAATTAATTTTTTTAATCTACTTAAATTAGTCAACTAGTTATTATATTAAGAATCAGAAATAGTATTAAATTGGCACCGCGTACGGGTGGTAGACGCGTATTATGGTTATGGATGATTTGTCTGTAATAAATATAGTAAAGGAATGGAGAGTTATTTGGTTAAAAAGATTATTATTTTAGTATCAACATTAAATGAGATTAATTATTGAGCAGAATGGATCGAAGCATTTCCTTTGTTCTGAGCGGCATATATTATGTCGTTCCTATCCTATAGGATTTTGAGACGGAGGATCCTATCCAGAGTACGTTATCAAATATGACCCTAACCACCCCATGTTATCTTCAACAGTACACACCGTTGCACCCCATACACAAATGTTTTACTGTCTTTACATTCTTAATATAAAAACTAATTAAAAACTTAATTTGATCTTTTAGATGTAAGAATCGAACTCTAATATTTATTTATTTTATCATCAAGTACTCTTATTAAAGATTTCGCACTTTAAATTTATTTAAAAAAAAAAAAAACTAAACCATGTCGGGGGACAACTGACACCCAGCCAATCAAGGGCTAGGGGGCGTATCTTTGTATTAAAGTGGGAAAATGTTGATTCAATACAAAATCTAAAATGGAGGACTGCGGTGCACAGTTGGGCTATCATTAATTTTGCTAAAGTCAAGAGGTCATGTAGCTCACCAATGGCGGCGGCTTGTTTGAAATTCATCCCCGGATGTAGCTTTCAACTCTGCGACAAGCGATAACAACCCAGCACCAAACCCAACTTCCCCTCAGTTTAAAAACACTCTTAATCACTCTCTCTCTTTCTCTCATGCCATCTTCTTCAATTTCGCTATTGTCCCTTCACACGCATAGCCTGCACCTCCAGGGTGATCCATCAGAGACGACAACGACGACAACATGGTAAACCTCGTAGCAGCACAGAGACCATTATTGCATGGGCTAATGAAGATGGCGGGCATTAGACCCTACACGGTGGAGATAGAGCCCGGCACCGTCATGACCTTCTGGGTTCCGTCCAACACCGTCTCTAAGCCCAAAAAATCCGACGAAACACCCAAAGTCATCGGCAAGCCCACAAAACCAGTAGTAGTACTGGTTCACGGTTTCGCGTCAGAGGGAATAGTGACGTGGCAGTTCCAGGTGGGAGCGCTTACCAAAAAATACGCGGTTTACGTGCCAGACCTGCTGTTCTTTGGCGGTTCAACGACGGATAAGCCGGACCGGTCGCCGGGGTTTCAAGCAGAGTGTTTGGTGAGGGCGCTAAGGAAGCTGGGGGTGGAGGAGTGTGTGGTGGCGGGGTTTAGCTACGGAGGGATGGTGGGGTTCAAGATGGCGGAGATGTGCCCGGAGATGGTGAGAGGGCTGGTGATATCAGGCTCCATTTTGGCCATGACGGATAACATAAGTGAAAGTACGTTGAAAGAGCTGGGGTTCTCATCGTCGTCGAGCTGTTGTTGCCGACTTCCGTTAAGGGACTGAAGGCTCTTTTGTCTGTGGCGACTTACAAGAACCTCTGGTTCCCTGATCGCCTCCATAAAGACTTTCTCGAGGTCCTCCCTTCACACCTTCTTTTTCACCCAATCATATATAGCTCATCATCTCATTTACATTACTTTACATATTTCAGATGGGATTTGAATGACGATTTAGATTTCTACTTAATTCTTTTGTTTCTGACGGAAATTGCTTTTTTGAAAAAATTGTAATTGAAAAAATTAATTTCATTATTTTAGGCCTTAATATTTAACATAAAGTTCCTCAAAATAACATAAATGGATCATAAAAGTATCAGGCAGGTAGATCATGAATGGATCGTGAAAATATATGTTTTGACCGGGTTTTTGTGTATTTTTGTTTGTTGGTTTTGACTAGTTTTGGGTTTTGAGTATATGTTAGCTTCTTCCATTGCATGTGTTTCGCGAGAAACCAGTAGAAGTTCGTCACCTTTTTTTGGGATATGAGAACTGTATAATATCTATCAATTGAGACCCACAACGCCAACCAAAAAAAAAAAATCAGTCAAGAGGGGTATATATATCATGAAAATTATCTTAATATCTTTTGGAGGAATGCAAATATGTGCCTAGATATTATGTTTGATGTTATTTTTGAGAGGGAAAAAAAAAAAGAACAGACCAAAATGAATGGACAGATATAGTTTTCTACCTGTTAATCTTTGTTTCAGATGTATATAAACTTTTAGAGTCACCAAATGAGATGTATAAGCGTGTCCATATATATTACTGCTCCTCCTATACTTAATGTAGGGCCTAATTTGAGAATTAATGTTGATTGTATATATAAGATCTATTTTTTATGTTTATCATTTTTTTCCAAATTAATCCTATTGATATTTTACTACTAATAATTAAGCAAGAGATGGAGGGAGAAAATTAATGAAGATGTTTAAAGTGTTTTAAAAAACATATCAGATTAATTAATTTAATTAATACTTTTAATTTATTCAAATTAATTAATTATGTTTTACATTAAAGATCAAAAGAATAATACGTACCAACTGTGAAATTAAGAAGCTAAGAAAACAGAGAAGAGAGGTAAATAAGAAGGAAAAGGAGACCAGAAATGGGGCAAAAGAAAGAGAAGACATAATAGTACAAATTAAACAATGGGTTAGCTCAACTAACAATACCTAACTTCCTAAGATATATATACCCAAGTAGCTGAGGCGTCCATCAGCATTTTTAACTTTTAGGATCCTTAAACAACCCAAATGCTGACTTCTCCTGTCACTCACCAGCCAACCACATACATAATTCATTCAAACTAAGGATCAACTCAACGCCCATTTTCTCTTTAATTTGGCAAGTACTTCTACTCGGTACGTTTAATCTTAAAAAAGAAGAAAAGTTAGCGTGTCTTGTTAATAAAGCTATTCTGTTTGTTATTAGCCATTGGACAGCCTTAAATATACATAAGATACACTAACTCTTCTTTTTTTCATTTATTAAATTGTGAAATGCATATAAATAAGCTTAACATCAGTGATCTAAAAGTCCGCGGTAGTGATTTGATGAGCTTCTTTTCTTCTTCTTTTTTTAAATCTTGATATGTCTTCCCTAGGGGTAATTATGGTGAACGAGAATAAGTTATTAATTAAATTGCTGATTGCTGATTGGTCATAAATAATGTAGTTTTGTATGGAATTTATATTTTATAATTGAAATATAGAAGTGAGGTGAATGAAAGAGAAATTCTAAGTGTGCAGGTGATGTTCACGAACAGGAAAGAGCGACGCGAGCTGCTGGAGCTTAGTCATCAGCAACAAAGACATCACCATTCCAAAATTTCCTCAGGTTGTAAATTAATAATTCCAAAATTAAGCTCTGGACTTCCATTTATATATGCACATATATATATATATATATATAGATAACTTGAGCCTTCATTTTGCAGAGAATACATCTTTTGTGGGGGGAGAATGACCAGATCTTCAAGGTGGAGTTCGCGCACAACATGAAAGAGTAAGTACATAATTAAGAATTAATATCAGTTAGTCCTTACATTTTGATGGAATACTAGTTCCGACGCCTGTAGTTTTAAACTATAGCTTATGAGGACTAACAATGGTATTAAGCTGATAATAAATGATTCCAAAACCTCGAACCACCAAAAGTAACATATTAATTAAGAGCAGCAAGCATATAATAAGATTAAATAGTAATTCATGGGTGCAGGCAACTCGGGGATAATGCAACATTTGAAGGGATAAAGAAGGGAGGCCACCTGGTGCACCTGGAGAGGCCGTGCGTTTACAACAGGCGCCTCAAGAACTTTCTGTCTTCTCTGCAGCTCCCCACTCCCACTTCTCAATAAACCCATTTGCTGTTTCTGTTTTATTATATTCTTCAGATGTAACCTCTGCTCGAATAACTCAATGGACTACTCCTTCTGTTTCACACGCACACCCATAAAATTGAAACATAGTACTTCTTTGTGGAGTACTTCTTTGATCCACGTCTTTACCTACCCGCGCAAAACCCGTTTCCTTAAGATGAATTCTTAATTAGTGATCAAAATGCTCTGTTTTTCAGAGGAAAAAAGCACAGAAGAACAGAGTAAGTAACTTATTCTACGATTTTTTTCATTTTATCCCGTTTTCGTTCTTCCACTCATGATCACCGCTGACAAGAAACTTCTTATGAATAAAAGTATTGCTGAAAAAAGAGCAAGAATCCATGGATAAAGCTCCCAGATAGATGAAGTGGGGTCTTTAAATTAGTTGTGGGTTTGGCTAAGGACATGGCCACCATGCTTTTCAGTCTCCCTCGGGGTCACAACTCACAACCGCCGCTTGTGGGGAGACCAAATAATTTGGAGTTATAGCTGCAACTTACATGGCTGTATCTCAAGGTTTAATGGCAAGAACTAAGGAAATTAAGTTAAACCACCCCCCCAAAAAAAAAAAGGACTAAAGAAATTATGGGGATGGATCTGAAAGAAAATGAAGGATACAACCAAATTAAAAATTAAAAACTAAACTAAGCTATAAGAATTAAAAAGATTGATTTTTCTAATTTTAAAAATAAATCAGGTGATAGATTAATCACTGAGACACACACACACATTCCATCCTACATTTACGATGACTAAGGCAGGTTGGCAATTGGTCTTCTACATTTTACAATTTTAGAATATATTAATCGTATGTTATAAAAACAAGAATATATTAATTGTTAAAAAAGCAGAGGATGATTCTTTTGTCGTAAAAAAGAAGATGATTTCACATTCCAATATTCTAGAACTTGGGAAATCCTTCGCACCTCACAAAGTTTTTGGGGCCGTGCTAAAGTAGCATCCAGATTAGTATGAGGAGGAAATTGGGCCAGACCATACCATTGGACTGGCCCATATGGATTGAAGTGAAAAATAGCATTGGATTGCTTCAACTTGTTTATATGCCCTTAAGCACTGTTAGATACTAAATATGAATACCTCTTTTAGTAAGGTTTCGATTATTAATTCATTATGTTGTGAAAGACTAATCTCTTAACTCGGTCATTGATAATGGGCTAGTACTTTAACCTGTTAAGGGCTGAAAACTACCCAGCTTTTTTTGGTTTAACCTATCTCATTCAACTAAACTTATTTAATCCAACCTGGCCCTAGTTAAGATTAAAACTTAAAAGCATTTTGTCATACAATTCACCTGGCATGCCATACATTTTAGTATGTACAGTGTTCTGATTCTGAATTCATTCAGCAGTTGTGACCGACATCAGATAAGAGAAACAAAGTTTACAATTTGTGATCTAGAGGGCAGACTGCTCTGATCTGAAGATTTATTAAATGTTGCTTCTACACCCATCGCCCAATTCATCCCTTGTATTGTATTTTTAAAAGAATAATGACGTCAAAAAGAGGAAGAAGAAAACTCGTGGACATCATTCACTGGACAAAAGAAAGAAGAGGATCATCTAAAGGATGACTGAATCTCTTCCAAAGTCCTTCCTTTAGTTTCAGGGACCCAAATTGCCGCAAAAGCAACTGTGAAGGCAGATACTGCTGCGTAGACTGTGAAGGTTCCTGCGGTGAAGACACAACATTAACTAACTATATTATGCACAATCACAACACGTACTCAAAACACGCACAACAGAGAACAGACCTCCGCTGCTCCAAGTTAGAAGCAAGTTTGCGGTCATTGTGATCAGAAAAGAAATCAGCCAATTTGCTAACGTGGCCACGCTACCTGCAAGTCCTTTTATATTTATCGGAAGGATCTGAAAAGCACCATCCAAACCACTCAGTGATTCCTTCTACAAAAACTGCCGTATTGATCTTCTCTTCTTTAATAGTATCCGAGCAAGGTAAATTCAACAAGATGTTCCCTTTCTTCTTCATTTTGTTTTTCCGCTTTTTGCTTGTAGCAATCTTATTCCGGGCATTGTTAAGAATTAAATGTGGCTATCTCTCCTAATGGGGATTTGAACTATAATTCGTCACATTATAAAGGATTAACCCCATCCAACCCTGTTGGCATGAATGTTACACACTCTAAGTTGTCTTTTTCAACACATGTAAACCCAAAGAAGAAGAAAAATTGCCCTACAAGAAACTTTTGTCAAAAATATTTGGATTAAATTATAAGATAATCTTTATAGAAAAATTTGAGTGTGTCCTTAAAATAAAAAAATCTCAACGATTTCAATAAAAATTAAATAAAATTTTTTATAATTTACTTTGTGCCTTACTATCTCATGTCTAAGAAATAGATGTGGATCAACATTAAGAACTGAGAAAACAGCAGGAAATTGACATGCATTAGTCCTACAACTACGTGATCCATCTTGAGACTCTTTCTTCTGGCCTAAAGGGAAAATCTTGTGTTTATTTGTTTGGAATAGGAAAAATAATTATTACCTCTGATTCTTAATATAAGAGCTAGTTTACCATTCAATTTGATCCTCAATATAAGACCCCAATATATTTCGTCTCTCATGTTTATCTATTTTTTCCCAATGTAGTCTTTATAGTAGGTGCACATATTAAAAGTTTTATCAAATGACAGTTCTAACTAATACACATGATTAACAATAGTATTTTAAGGAAGACAATACTTATTTATAATAAATAATTGACTTAACTAATTTCATTAAACTACTTAAATTAGTCAACTAGCACTTATATTAAGAACCAAAGGTAGTAATATGTTTGCATACCTCAGACATGATAACCCATGGAATGGGTCCCAGTCCAAGAGAGAAGCCGATCACCATAGCCTGGACAGGAAAAGTTGATCAAACTGGTAAGGACTGAATCCATGAAGGCAAGCGAACAAAGGCATCAAACCTAATCCACATAACATACCACGAGACCAACAACAGATAGTATTCCCAGATTGCTATATAGATGAGAATCCTCCGGTACAACTCCCTGGTATAAATACATAATTAGAGTTATAAACAGAGCTAAGCTCCTGGCAGTGAATTAAGCCTGTGCCACTAACAAGTACCAACCTTCAAATAGAATGCTACTGAAACAAGAATGAGGCTCACTGTCATTGATGATGAGGATATCTGCAGAAGCAATCATGGATTTCATATTTTGTATCCTTAAAATGACAAGTATCGACAAATGGTTGAATTTTGCTTGATGCATACTATCAGAAGCAGTCTTCGTCCGCTTTTGTCCACCAACCAAGTAGCGATTCCAGTTGCTATGACCTGAAAAGGAATTTTAATGATGAGACTTTAATGATGAAACGAGGTTATAATATTGTGTGCTATAATATAATGCATGTTATCTAGTACCTAACCTGTATAGCTCCGAGTCCAAATGTAGCAACATTGCTGGATGAAATTCCTGTTCAACAAGAAGTCAAATAAAATCTAAGAGCTACTAAAACTGTCATTTCAAAACCTCAATTTATCTTCCGTTACTGTTTGTCAAACCTGATCGTACAAGCCAAAATTACCAAGAACAGAAGTCAACTAGCCAGTTAAACTGAAGTTCAGAACAGCTGAAGTTCAAATGTGTCTTCAACACATCATTATCACCGTAAAATAACTATGTTTGCCATGGAACAATGACAGATTAACAGATAATAAAGTGGAGATCATGTCCCCTTGGACAAGCATCTCATATTCAAAATCTTCTCGAATGATATCGAAATCCGCATTTCAAAGGTTTAAAATTCCTACATCTCCAAAATTATTCAAAAAACAAAACTAATATACAGCAAAATTTCATGAAAAAAATAACTGAAAAGTTAACATCTCATTGGTAGATTTTACCTGCATTTTGAAATATGGTACTTGAATAGAACAATACTCCGTTAATACCACTCAATTGCTGGAGCACAAGCAATCCAATACCTACCTGCAGGCAATCAACTATCCGAAAGGTTTAGGTTTTAAATTTTCTCAGTAAATAACAATTGGAGAAGCTTGGGAGGAGAATGGGAGTAACTTAAGGATCAAAATAGACTCGAGCATACCATTAAAGGAAACCAATATCTTTTTCTTTTGAGGTCAGCCAACCGAACCGTCACTCGCTTGCTTGTTGATGCAACAGATCTCTACAGAAAACACTTAGTAGCGTATGGATTTTAAACAAATATTCTGGATCCGTACTTTAAACATAATTTGCATATACTTTCTGTTAACGTGTAAGCCTTGGCTCTAACTTAGATATAACAAAATAATGAGTTAAATACCTTAATTTCATTTGCTTCAACAACTATATCCATGTCAAACCCTCGTAAAACTTGCAATGAAGTCTCAAATTCTTCTGTCATCCCCATCTTGGCCTGAATTTTCCAGAGTGCCCCCAAGCCAGAGAAAATAAAAAAGTTATTGATTATTTTGCTCGTCTCTTGAAAAGAGTGTATAAATTAATAAAATTGAAAGATAGAAAATTAGTTTAATACATAACACAACGAATGATTCATACCAGCCATCTGGGTGATTCTGGTATGAAAAATAATCCGGGTATTAATATTGTACAAGGCAAAGCACCTGTAATGAAATAGAACATTTTTCATTCTGTTGGATTTATGCTCCCTCAACTTCAATGCTTTAACACCCATTGGATACATAATATTCTGTCAAATTTGGAGAACTATGAAACAACTGAAGTTATACAGTACTTTTATTGAACTTAAAAACAGTTTGCCTGGGTTCAAGATCAACTTTTTAGGCAAGGCCAACTAAGACAGTCTACATTGATAAGTTGAAAACATTTCTAAGCCAACCTTTCAAGCCTCCTCCTTCCCCATCAAAATAAATGAATAAGAATATTTATAAAAAATAAAAAAAAAACTTATCCAGTCAAGTAGCATGATTTTTTTGGCCAAAAAGTAGCATGATAACATCTAGCAAACCTTGTATATACAAATTATTCCTAAATTTCTCCCCCATCAAGTTCCCGTTTCTCTGTGAATTGACCAGTACCTGTATTTATGTCTCTGACAATTGTTTCCCACTACTCAGACTAAATTCAATTGTTCTCCCTCAAAGAACACCAACCAACTGAATAATTGGGAATTTACCTAAAACAGCAAGCGTTTCCCAGTTGACAAAAAGGCCAAGCAGATACGCCAGCATGATTCCAATTGTAATGGAGAGCTGAAACAAGAGGAACACTGATGTGAATATTAATATCTAAATACAACAGAAAGTCAAATACACATTTTCTCAAGAAGCCGGATCAAGGGCGAAACCTGGTTAACAGATCCAAGGCTCCCCCTCATGTTCTGAGGTGCTATCTCGGCTATATAAACAGGCACCTAAACAGGAAGAAGGACAGAACACGAGTTTCACTGAGCTTTCTTTTTATTCCAACGAATGGGAGATAAAAGGCATATCAAGAATTCAGGATTACCACATAAGAGATTATCCCAACTCCAAAGCCTTCTAACAATCTCCCCATAAACAGAAATGATGAGTCCTGCAAAAGCAGGAATACTTGTAATAAGGTAAGAAAGTTGGATATATCAGGAATGACAATACTGATATAATAGGAACAGTGACAATAACAAAAACTGCTTATGCTATCACTTACTTTGGCAAAAGAAATAGCAAGCCACCCTATTATATTGGGGATTGCTGCCATCATTAGCGACTGCAATTCAACATGCCAAAGGTTCATTAACCTCATTCACAGTTGGCCACCTTAAAGACGAAAACATACTAAAACATCATATACCCCTTTACGTCCCATATATTCTGATAACTGACCACTTGTTAGAGCTCCCACCATCGCACCCACATTGGACAAAGATCCAAATACAGAGAACTGTTCCCAATATTAAATTCACCAAAACCGGGTGTAATGATTAGAGATGAAAGTAAATGACATTGCTCAAATACGTTTCAAACCTCCGATATCGTGAGATTTAGATCAAGGATAATTTGCTCTTGCGTGGGAGAGGAATACCCACTCTGTAATTGCAATAAAAACAAAACAAAAATCAACGAAATATTTCGCCTGACCAATTCCAGGGAAGTAATAAGATATGATATTACCGTGAAACCGAATTGAATAGGGCCCAATGCTACGATAAGCACACAGAACAGAACAGAGATTGAGCCTTCTCGCATGGACTGAACAGAGGAACCCATCATGCTGGACTGCCTCGAACCCATTTTGTACCAGCTACCAGCATGACGGAGGGGCCGCCTAAGATCATCGTTTTCGTCCCTCGAACTCATTGCTGCAGATTGGGAGGATCGAAGTCAAAACGACCTCCAAAAGGAACTTGAATTGCAAGCGTTTGAAAAAATTTCTCAGAGGTGGATCAATGCTACTCATAATGATAGGTTAGGAGTGTTGAGGTGAAGGTTGATAAGCGGAAAAACGCAATGCTATAGAATTGTGTGTCAGAGGATCCGGTGATTTTGGAAGACCTGCTGGTTTCCCTCTAACTCTGTTCTTGGCTATTATTAGTCTTGCATTGATCGAAGGCTCCATGTTAAACATGTAAAAATGATTTCAGATATTCCTGGAAAATTCATTTTATTTTACTTTTTCCATGATTATTTATATATTGCATCGCAAGGATTAAAAAAAAAAAGAATTTTCTCGTCGATTGAAAATCAGATTTCATGCATGTAACTACTCAACGTTTTTAAAAGAACCAGGCCCTCAATAGTCTCAAGTTGCGGTGAGATCAATCAGCCTTTCTGACACCAAAAAAATTATCACCTTTGGTCCTTAACATTTAATTTAATTTTGATTTTAGGGCTTAAAATTTAAAATAAGTTATTTTAATTCTTGAAATTTAACCTTATTTTCATTTTGATCTCTAAAATTAGACTTCATTTTAGTTCACTTAAATATTTTTAGTCCTTGAAACAATATTTTTGGTTCTTAAAATGAGAAACAAAACCAACGTGAGATCAAATTTTAAAGATCAAAATTACATATTTTAAATTTCAAATCTTAAGATCAAAGTCAAGTCAAATTTCATTTCAAATTTTAAAGAAAAAAATCAAAATAAAATCAAATTCAAAACGCTGAAAGTGATGTTAATCCAAAAAAAAACATGTTGATAGTGAGTCAAAGAAATATCTATAGGGTGTTCATGGGCTTTGGTGAAAAGTCATATTAAATTGGATTGGATGGAAAATAAACATTGTCTAAGACTAAATCCAGACAAACTCTAAAACTATAGTTCAAGTTTTATAATTCAAATCCCATGTGTAAAATCAGAGTGGTTTATTGGCAAAAGAAAAGGAAATTAAGGTGACTCAGTTTTATCTTTTGATAAATATATCTCAAGCTGTTCGTGCATTGCATAGTCACATTCTTTCTATGGAAAATGATATTGGGATCCTATGGAATATAAAATACTACAAAAAGGTCCTAGAAAACTTAGTAATGAATCTGAAGTTCCAAAAGGATCTGAGTGTAATTTAATGAAGTGTAAAATGACTTCTCTGCCCCGGTAAGATACACCCAAAGGTGGCGCAAAGTTGCTCTGTTTCAACCTGAAAATTAACACCTTATTCGCAGAAGGCAAGAGGAAAAAAAAAATACCCAAACTTTATCTTGTTTCTTCCTTACTCCCATCGGAAAATCCCGCCCACTCCACCAACATTAACCATTGGCAAACACCACTTGTGTTTTTGATTTGGTGTGTGTTGGTTATCTAAGTTAGGGTTTTATTATGGGTGGATAGGATGATGATGGATACTCTGTTTTTAGATGTATTGTGAGTGGATTGAGTTTGTTCTATTTCGACATGGTTTAACAGGAATTGATGGAAAAGATGAAGCTTGATATGGATAGAAACACTGTTGCGAAAGAGGATAATATGTTATTAATATGAGCCATGATAGTTATTAATATGGCTCTTTGACTTGTCACGTTTTTGACACAAAGGCCATGACATTTTATGCCCTTAATTATTTGGTAGAGGTTACAAAAAGAGGAAGAAAAGACAATGAAGAAGAGCTAGCAGTCACGTGAGGCAAAAGAAGAAAAAGGACAAAAAAAAAAAAACCATTTTGAACCTATACAAATGATGGGAAAAGATTTTTTTTTTTTGATAGAAGTGATGACAAGAGTTTTTTTTTTGTTGGTAAATTTATGATATACACAAATAGTTAATTTGATATTAGATACATGCAATTGTATGTTTTATTTTCAATGAGTTGTGAAATTTGTGTAATTACATCTATATAAAGTTGTAAATAAAAGTCAGCTATGTATTATATTCTGATACATAGTTACTTCTTATTATTTGCACATTTCATTGTCAATACATCCTTCAATACTTGTCACTCATTATTCAATCAGTTATCAATTTATGTGATGATATATGCTTGGAAAAAATGTGATTCTAAGTGACATAATGCTGTACAACGTCCTATAATATTACAAATTCCTCTAAACTAATACATTTTTGTTATAATATGATATATAGAATTATTATTAAAAATCAATTATCACTGATAAAAATTATGAAATCACTTGTCATTAATGACACCTTTACTTGTTAATGATGGCATAATGACTTGTCAATGACATAATTGTGATATGTCAATTTATATGCTCATGGGAATCTACTTAAGTTGTGAAAAAATGTCATTTAATTAGCATAAATTTTAGTAATACATTCTTATTATAATGTGATATAAGATAATATAATATTTCTACTTTAAGTGAAATATACTAGAATTATAAATTTAAATCAATGTTCCTTGCATCAATTGTTAATGTCTATATCTTGATTTGTTAATAGTGTTACTGTAACTTGATAATTTTCTTGCTGATATAGTGATTTATAGAATTGGTCTACTTTTTGTTTTTAAAAAATAAACAATATAATCACGAGATGACATAAACACCACAATAATCATTGTAAAAAAATTCAATATGTAAGGATGGAGTGGTCCTTATTATAAACCATAGCAAACAAAGTAACCTAGGCTAGTTAAAAAAACTCACATATTAGTCCAAAAAATATGTAACTTGAGCTCACATTTTTTTAAACTTATATGAATAGATAAATTGATAAGTGATAGTACAACCATTAACAAGTTCTACTAAACCCATTGATGGGTGAATGTGTCATTAATGACAAGTGATTTTAAAATTTCATATAAATGATAACTGACTTTTAATAATGATTCTATATCACATTATAAAAAAAATGTATTAGTTTAGAAGAATTTGTGATGTTATACAACATTGTATAACGTTATGTAGTTTAAAATCACATTATTTTTTCAAACCTATATCAGCACATAAATTGAGAATTGATAATATTATGAGTGACAAGTGATGAAGGGTGTATGACAATAAAAGGTGTGAATAATGACAATTGATTATATATTATAAT
Source organism: Neltuma alba (assembly GCF_004799145.2). Taxonomy (NCBI): domain Eukaryota; kingdom Viridiplantae; phylum Streptophyta; class Magnoliopsida; order Fabales; family Fabaceae; genus Neltuma; species Neltuma alba. The sequence continues at coordinate 19,551 of NW_021633017.1, forward strand.
GTAATATATAACCAACTTTTATTCACAACTTCATATAGATGTAATTATACCATTTTCACAACCCATTGAAAATAAAACATACAATTACATGTATCCAATATCAAATTAACTATTTGTGTATATCATAACATTTACAAAGAAACTCATGTCATCACTTCCATCTTAAAAAAAAAAAAAACTTTTCCCATCATTGTATTAGTTCAAAATGGTATTTCTTTTTACCCTTTTCTTTCTTTTGCCTCATGTGACTGCTGGCCCTTCTTTATTGCATCTTCTTCCTCCCTTTATAACCTCTACCAATGAGTTAAAGGCATAGAAGATCATGGCTTATGTGTAAAAAATGTGACAAAAGCAGTTAATGTATACTTGCATGACACAGAGATCATTGACAAGTCAAGGAGTTATTTGTCTCTGGAGGATATGATCACTAATGTTATTTCTATTGTTAACCACACCTATAATGCAAAAGGTGTCTTAGATTGTATTGCTGCACTGCTTAAAAGTTTGTAACCGCTTACTGTAAATATTTGATCAATATATTCCTTTTCCACTAAAAAAAAAATATCACGGCCCATATTGGTAACATATTCTTTTATTTCATAGCAAGGGTTTCTACCCATATCAAACTTTATTTTTTTATCAATTCCTATTAAATCATGTCGAAACAAAACAAACTTATTCCCAATTCACCCATAATATACCAAGAAATAAAGCATTTATTATCATCCTAGCCACCCATAATACAACCCTAATTTAAATGACCAACACACATCAAACTTAAAACACAAGCAGTTTTTGCCAATGGTTAATATCAGTGGAGTGGGTAAGATTTTCATATGGGAGTAAGGAAGAAATAAGATGAAGTTTAGGTATTTTTTTCCTCTTGCCTTTTACGAATAGGGTGTTGATTTTCAGGTTGAGACAGAACAACTTTACAACAGCTTTGGATGTGTCTTAACAAGGCATAGAGGTTATTTTATACTTTGTTAAATTACAGTCAAGTTCTTTTGGGATTTCAAATTCATAATTAAGTTTTTAAAGATTTTTTTACAATATTTTATATTTTATGGGACTGCAGTGTCATTTTCCCTGAAAATTTTGACGGGAAAAAGCGTGGGGAGGGTACGGCACGAATGACTACAGAATCCGGGCACTATCGCCTGAGAAAAAAGACAAGAGGCAGAATCATATATTTGATATGGCATCAGCAGCTTTTCTCTATTTACAAACATGCCCCGCCGCTATCAGACAACAACAAGAGGACAAAAATCTTCCAGGGGCTGTAAACCCTGCGGCTTGGAAAGTTAAAAAAACAAAAAACAAAAGTTGACTCCGGCTCTTATTATTTATCATTGGTGCATCTAAAATATTTTTTTAACCATATCTTATTATACATTCAGCATTCTGAATTATTTTTAAATATATTCAGCACGTTCAAATATTTTTTTATTTTAGTGTTAGATGTATCAAAAAATAGTTTCAGCACTTAAAAAGCATATTTTAAGATACTAGATGCATCAAAAAATATTTTATAGTATTAGATGCACCTAAAAAATATTTTAAGGTACTAGATGCACTCGAGAAAATACTTCAAGATACTGAATACATCTTAACTTTTTATTATTTATAACAATTTCTCATACGTTAAATTTTACTCCTATTAAAGAAAACATTTAATAATATTAGTATATTTTTTCTCATCCATTCCTTTTCTTTTTATCTTTACTATAATTAATAAAAGTATAATTAGAAATGAAGCATTAAAAGGATAGAAGTGATAAATAATAAAGATTAGAGTGATACTCCAAGGAGTTTATTGACAAGGAATTAATTAGTCGGACACTTTGATCGCACATATGATTTGCTTGCATTTCATTTGAGATAAAAAATTTTACATTTATCCTTATTAAAAAAGGGAGCATTGAAGAAATATGTTGTACACTTTTCTCCTATATTTCATTTATTCTATTCAATAAGAGTAAAATTTTAAAAAAAATGTCACTAATTGACTTTTAAGTAACCTAGATTAAGAATCAAATTTGTCTCTCACAAGTTACCTATGGACACAGAAACAGCGTGGCAACTGAAATAAGAAGGTGGTAGAATGTCAAAGAAGAGGGGAGAGAGAAGAGTGGCAAGAGGAAGGGAAAGAGAAAGAAAGGCATAAAGAGAAGGAGATGAGATGGTAAAGCCAAATTTGATGGAGTGGTGTGAAGGGAAGTGGGATCTTATTCAGGCGCCAACTCCACGCACACGCGTGCGCTTTCTGACGTGACGCCCTAACCCCATGGCATTTCTTTCCCGTCTCATCAATAATTAAGTTTATTACTCCATTTTCATCTATTTATTATAAACCTTAAATAATTAATTTATAGATCAATTAAAATTATTTAAAAATAATAATAAGTTAGAGATATATTTTTATTTTTAAATATACTTTTATAATAAATAAAAAATGATGAAAAAGAATGTATAGAAAAATGTGATGAGAGAAAGTATAGTAAATGAAAAAAATATATAATTAATAGAAAAATAAAAAATATATTAAATGTTAAGATAAGTTTAAATTAGAGCTTATAATTAAAATGAACCACATGTTCACACCTCCTCTTTAGATTTGAAGCTTATAAATAGAGTCAAAGGGAGTGACCGTTAATGCAAGTGAAATTACTTTCCCTCCCTTGAACATCTTCAAGGTGCTTTTTAAAAATACAAAATGGTACTACCTTTTGTTTTTAATATAAGAATTAGTTAACTAATTTGAATAAATTAAAAAAAATTAGTTAAGCTAGTTATTTGTAATAAATATAGGCTGTCTTTCCTAAAATATCCTTACTAATTAAGTGTATTGATTACAACTACTATTATTATAAAGACTACCTTGAGGATAAAAATAGATAAATATGACAAACAAAATAGATTAAGATCTTATATTTATGATCAAAATAAAAATCAAATAAACTCTTATAAACGACTAGAGGTAGTATTTATCATGATTTACGAACAACCACTGATATTATGTGCAAGATACTAAAAATTGGAACAAACAATGAACCCATGGAACAATAGGTCATATTGGAATCAATTGAGGGGATATCGATGATATTAAAATAATAATATTTAATTAAAAATATTCATATTTGACGAATCCAACAGCAGATACAAATCCAACGTCAACAAAGACAAATCAAATGTTAGAATAATAAAACAGTACAAGCATAAAATTCATTTGATAGAAACTACTACTTCCACTTATTAATATAAGAACTAGTTAATTAATTTGAGTAAATTAAAATAGTTAAGTTAGTTATTTGGTAATAGATAGAAATTGTTTAGCTAGAGTCACTATTTGATAAAATATTTAGCATGTGCAATTACTATAAGAACTATCTTAAAAAAATAAATAAAAATAAAAGATAAAATGAATTAAAATATTATATTTAAAAACAAATTGAATCTCATGAATGTCAAGTTAGTTTTTATACTAAGAAGTAAAAGTAATATAATTGAACAAAAAATCAAATTGTGATCGGGGAACGGTTGTACAGTTGATTGAGACGAATACGACAAGGTTTAGGAATTCAGAGCACAACAATGACAGAGCCACAAGTGAAGGCGAAGTCACAAGCATGAGCATATATGAAGTTGGATTTGGGAATTCCGAATTCGGATCTGGGAGTTTAGAAATCTAGAGCACTACAGGGTGAGGAGAGCAGGAGCGAAGAACGAAGTGAAGAGCATAGATGACTTACGGAGTTAGATGAGTGAAGTCATGATTTTTCCTTTTTTTTTTTTTTTGCCCAACCCAATTTACTGGAATTTTGTTTCGACTACATCTGGATCCGACTCGCGTCGTGCACTTGGCTGTAGTGGTTGAGTCTCTCAACAGGGATTTCTGCATACCCTGAAGCTCGAACTAGAGACTTCACTTAAGCGGTACCAAACCGCTTACCACTTGGACTAACTCTCGTTGGTATTTTTCTTTTTATTTTCATTACAAAAAAGTAAAACCATGTCATTTTATTCTACTTAAGCCCAAAAACAAAATTCATAACTTGATTATGCCCAAGTCACACTACTTAATTAGACCGGCTCATATCAGGTCAAATCTTTCCGGTTCAGGCAATGAACTGGATTGAACAAGCGGCTAGGTCTCTAGGTCCTATCCGATATTGCATTCATTGATTATGGGCGCCACAAAATATTTTGTTCCCCATATGTTGTCTGGCAGATGGCAGGACATTAGGTTATAGGACATAGAGAGCAAGAAATTAAAGTGCATGTGCGATTGAGGGTAAGTGTACCAAAGCGTGAGAAAATTGTACATACGATTAGCAAGCCAAACTAATTTTATATTATGTGAGAGTGAGGTGGATCATTAGTATCTAGGTTTTCGACCGTGTGCCATGTTAAATATCAAGTAACCAGATGGTTCTTTTTTTCGGAAAAAAAAATGGCATAATAAAGTTTCAAATAATTTACAAAATATCATAAACATCACTTTAAGGAAATACCGGCCTGAGTGGTACTAGTACCTTGTCTTAGAAGTTAATAAACCGGTACATATGAACAAGTCATGTTTTATTGCAACAGGCATGGTAATCTGACATCATTTGGGAGGAAGATCCTGATGTATACACGCAGTGCATATGTACATACCCAAGAGTGTGTGCTCGTACATTAAATGTGTGTGTGTTTTTTTTCGGTGAAGTGATGCTTATTGTTTGTTAGAAGAGAAGGGTGCCGTAAAATTAAAGAAGTTATTTAGCCTCAGGAGAAAGCGGAAAGGAGGATGGGGATTGCATGCACCTAAATCATAATGCAGCCGCACAATAATGTTAATGTCTAAAGAACCTGACAGTAACAGTAGCAGTAACACCATATTTTCTGTTTGCTTACAGTGGCCCCAACCATTGTACATTATTCTTCCTACTTCAAAAATTACTTTGTAAACCTTGAAATTTAATTACCCTGAATTCCTAACCATCTGATAACTAGCTAACTCGATCGAAAGGCCTCCCTTCCAGAACCTCTTAATTCAGATTTTCACCCGTTATGGTCATCTGATCTCTCCATTCTCTATTGATACTAATTATAGCATGGCTTCATTTACTTTCAGAGCTAAAATATAATTAGGAGAGGTGATAAGCGTGATCAATAATCAACATCAATCCTTAGCTCCCTAGTCTCTTCCTTATAAAGAAATATTTGCTCATTTTTGTCAGACAAGTGTTGCCCTAGGATTCAAGAGGGGTCTGAGAAGGGACAATTATTAACAACAGGACCAAGTTGGAGGGTGTGGCAGAGGACTAACATGAGCTTGTCGGTTGTTCTGCAAGACAAACTCATTCTGATTTCTGAGTGTAAACCACCGTATCCTGTTCCTTCTATAGTTGGTTTCCGTGGGGATGGATGGCTGGTAGGAAACATTACACTCTTGGCCCTCCCTCCCACCTTGGAATCTTCTTTCTCGTAGCCCTTTTCTCTCTCAATTTAATATTAAGATCCGAGGTTTCTCCTTTAAATCTTAATCGTTATCTTAACAAATCTTTCCAGTTATTCTCTGTATTCTATCTTTTTGCTCTTTCTTTCTCTCTCCCCAGCTTTTGCAGGTGCAATCAAGCTTTTCTGCTCTTCAGGCTCTTCTTTAGGTTCTCTAGGGACCCAGCTCCTAGGCTTGTATTTCAATAAATTACTATGCCAGGTTGAACCCTTTCTCTTTTTGGTTTTTGGTCTCTTGTGCGAAGTTATCTTTTTTGCTTTAGTGAAATTAAACTACTTTTTTCTACATAAAACAGTATAATCACTCACTTATGTCTCTGGGAGTAGGGTTGATTAGTAAAATCAGTTGGTGGGTTTAGCACCCAGAACGTCAATATCAGAATAAGGAAAGAAAAGAATAATAGTAGGTGTGCACTGTGTCTGCTAGCTAGTAATTATATCTTTGATTAATTAAAGATTTCTCTTCCATAAGATGGGATGCATTTCATTAGGGTCGAGCTGCTCACACAGGAGGATCCACAGCCACAATAGCTCTAATTAGAGCAAGATCATGAAGAAAATGATCAAGGTTTAGAGCTTAGAAATACACAGCTTAATTAGATGGGAGAACTCAGTGACCAAGATAAGAAAATAGAGATGACAACCACTCCGATTTATGATGACGATCACCCCAAAAGGAATTCTTCAGAACACCATCATCTTTATTTTCCTCCTCCATCGAATCATCTACAAGGTGATCCATATCCAAGCTTGACGATCGTTAAGTACAGAGAATGTTTGAAGAACCACGCAGCGAGCATGGGGAGCCATGTTGTGGATGGATGTGGAGAGTTCATGCCAAGCGGAGAAGAAGACGCCACGGAATCTTTAAGATGTGCTGCTTGTGGATGCCACCGGAATTTTCATCGGAAAGAAACAGAAGGTAAGCCAGAAGTACAACATATTTCTGATTATTACAGCTATTATTCCAACAAAAGCAACGATCAACGACATAGAATTGCTTCTCCTTTAGTCCCTTCTTCTCTTCATCAGCAACATAACAGATTGATTCCACCAATGATGGTGGCCTTCGGAGGGGTGCCAGTGGAGTCCTCCGGCGAAGATCTCCATGTTCTGCGGCCTAATAGCGGAGGGCAGCTGGCAGTGCAGGCATCACTCTCGAAGACGAAGAGGTTTCGGACCAAGTTTACACAAGAACAGAAGAGGAGGATGATGGAATATGCTGAGAAGCTTGGGTGGAAGATCCAGAAAATGATGAACAAGAAGTACGGCAATTCTGTTCTCAGGTTGGAGTGAACAGGCAGGTTTTCAAGGTTTGGATGCACAACAATAAGCAAAGGACGAAGCAGCAGCAAGTGTAAGCCAAGAACCCTCAATCTCCCAAATTAATAATGCTGTTTGGAAAAAAAAAAAATAACAACAACAATATCAGAATTTCTGAGTGAAGAATTAGTTTACAGTTGTCTTCTTTGAAATAACTCGTGTTCTTTGACTAAAAATAGACGGTAATAGAAATATGCATTTCCTTCTCCTCCCCATCTGACCAAGGATTTAACAAAACAATATATACATATATATGTGTGTGTGTGGACAATTTTCACAACTAGCTACTTTGGACTTTTGTTGTTGGGTGAAAAGCTACTTAGGAAATTAATCTCCTTAGAAGACCTTGTTATCAGCAAAAGCTAAGCAGTGACAGTAATCTCCTTAGAAGGCCTTTCCTTGTCATGTCTTATGAACCCTTTAATCATGGAAAACTGGGTTCCACTGTAAACCCATACACTTTCTTGCAGATTTTTGGGACAAAGAAATCCCACCCAACCATGCTATCTGGTCCTCTAATAGGGACACCGACACATGAATTAGCGGACATCGTAGCCCGCTTTTATCTCATGTTGTCTTTCTGATTTGTATGAGGTTGTGTATATTGTGTCTTGTGTACCCAAACGAGCCAGGGACAAAACCTTAGAAGACATTCGCACGTTTAGTTGCTCAGGGAAAGAGTATAAGGGCTAGAGATAGAAATTTGAAAAATCCATAGCACTGGCAGACTCAAAGAACAACAAGCCAATTCAATTCCCTAAAGTCAAAAGGTTGTACATATATGTTGTTATTTCCGACTGTGTAATAATTTAGGGCAATGGTTAAAATTTTATTCATTGAAGTTGAACTCAACAAAATGCAAATGGTTTTATAGGGGAGGTTTTTATTTCTTAAGGATTTGTTTGTTGTTAATTACTTGTCAGATATCTTTAGATTTCTCTAAACTGCATTTTCACTTGAATAATTTCAGGAATTATTCTCTTATATATCAATCTAATTAACGAATTTAAAATTTTATTCTATGAACCAAAAGAGAAAACCCCCCATCATTTTACCAATGTTAATGAACCATGATTTTCCTCGTCCTTTACAGAAAAAGAACTAGTTATCCTTTCAAATCATCCACAGAAAATTGACTCAAAATAATCTTGGTAGTCACAATGCCCTAGGAAATTAAATAGCTGCGTGGTAACTTTTGTGTGGCACAATATAGAAGCCTGTCCAACCTCTCCAATTGGTGCCCCGCGAAGGCCACACAGATGACAGACCCATGAATAGAACCCTGAATCAACATATATGAATTATGAACACCCCCAGAGAAAATGATTTTCTTTTTGTTCCAAGTCATTTTTTATTGCTTGATCATATATCTATATATAGCTTAAACATTAATACAAAGTAAAATACTATCTTCGGTTTTAATTATAAGAACTTATTTGTAGTCTATAAACGAGGTCTTATTATTAGGATCGGAGGTAGTACAATCTTTGTGGGTTGCTGCATCTATCTGCTATTAAATGCTATCAAACAGATCAAAAGTAAAAGATTAAATTTGAGGGAAGAAGATAATTAAAACAAACCCTAATGTCTCTAATAAATTAAAGTTGGGAAACCAAGCAAATTAAATGAGTCTCCCTCATCCTGAAGCGATGAAACACTCACTTTTCCCCAGAAATTAAAAATACTTTTTAGCAAAAGGATAAGTATTGCAATGTTCTATAAACTTTAGAAATCACATTTCAAACAAGTTTCACGTTGCGGCATGGAAACTGGGAAGAGGAAGGAATTATTCAACCTATATTAAAATTAGGATTTTCTTTTGGAAACAGACTAGAATCGTCCCAGGGTAGAAAAGAATTCGCAGCTCACCACCTCGCCATAATTGATCGAGTAGTCTTTGTTTAATTGGTTGGGAAAATGTTATCGTTGGTTTGCCCAACCCGTTGTGAGAGGGACGACATATGACTACAATGCTTCTAATTAACAGTTATTCCGCTGTATATTCTCTTCATCCGTACGTATGAACAAATCATCCAAGTTGCTGTCTAAAAAATAGCACTTGGCCTTGCAATTAGATCACCAAATCACATGAAATGAAAATAAGAGAATTAATTAATCCAATAACAGAAAACATACCAGTAATTCACCGGGAAGCAACTTAAACCTATTAAACAATCCCGCTTTCAAATCATAATGCCTTTCTCAGTACATTAAATATTAAAAGGAAAATTACTGGCCACTTTGAACATGGCCGAATAAGGATATATATGTAGAACTTGACAATACACAAACCATAACGTACAAAGACCGTGAGCTCCCAGCACCATAGGGCACAGGAAGCGAAATGAAAAGGCCTTCTAACGTAACATGACATGCTGTGTTGCATCTATATCTCAATCAAACAACACTAGACGCACCACCGACAAAAAAACTAAATACTATAGCAAGCACTAAGCATCAAGATTGTCACATGCACCTTCAATTCATAACTCTTTACCCAGCTCAGAGATTGGCCGCGGGCTGCGACATCGTTTGTTTGAAAGACTCGGCTTTTTCAGTGACGGTGTCCTTGGCGATCTTGGCAGTCCCACCCACGGTCTCTGTGGCTTGTGATACTTTGCCTCTCATGTCCATAGAATCTGCCTTTTCAATGACGGTGTCCTTGGCCACCTTGGCTGACTCACCCACGTTTTCTGTCGCTCGTGATACCTTGCCCTTCATGTCTGCAGATTGGGCCTTTTCAATGACGGTGTCCTTGGCCACCTTGCCCGCCTCGCCGGCGTTTTCTGTAGCCTGTGATACTTTGCCTTTCACGTCTGCAGACTTGTCAATGACGGTGTCCTTGACCACCTTGGCTGCCTCACCGGCGTTTTCTGTAGCCCGTGATACTTTGCCTTTCACGTCCGCAGATCCGGCCTTTTCAATGACGGTGTCCTTGACCGCCTTGGCTGCTTCACCGGCGTTTTCTGTAGCCTGTGATACTTTGCCTTTTACATCCGCAGATTGGGCCTTTTCAATGACGGTGTCCTTGGCCATCTTGGCTGCCTCACCCACGTTTTCTGTAGCCCGTGATACTTTGCCTTTGACGCCTTCTTTTGCGTCAGAAGCCGTTTCGGATGCCTTGTCCATCACATTGGTTGCTTGTTCCTTGGCATTTTGCGCCATTTCTGAAGCTTTCGCCTTCGCCGTCTGCATCTGCTCACCAGCTTTGTTGTAGGCTTCGGTCGCTGCGTCTGTGGAAGCAAGAATGCACACAGACATTAATCTCTTCTGCCATTAATCTTGTTCTCTATTTCATTGTCCGTTCAGCTATATATATATATATATATATATATATATATATATATCTTATCTGACATTCTAGAATGTTGCTGGAATGACAATGGATGAGAAAACCCCCGATTAATTACCTTGGATCTTGTTTGTAGTATCATCGGTAGAAATTTTCTGGGTTTGAGCCACTTGTTGATCTCCTTCCTCCTTCTTCAAGCCGATAGTTCTGGCACAAGAACGATGTGTGAATCAATAAACAAAGTCATACAGTTTCGCCTAAAATGAGTAACTCATGATGAATCCGCATGATGAATACTTGTGAAGCAGAACAAAAAGGTCTTAGTAAGGGGTGTTAGATTTTTCTTTTGCTTTTTTTCTTTTTGGATACTAAGAGGGGTTTGATTAGAGGATATAAAAATGAGAAATTACTCGGAGAACTTGTCATAAGCCCAATTAGCCCATGTCTCGGTGGTTTCCTTGGCATCCTCGACAACGGCTGGGGCCGCCTGCTGGGCCTCCTCTGCTTTCTGTTGGGCTGCGTCAGCTACCTCTTCAACTCCACACCTGCACGTTCCTGCGCTCACTGCAATCACCAACATCACCAGCAACACCTTTGCGTTTCCCATCTTTTTCTTCCTCTTCTTCCTCCTCCTCTTCCTCCTGCTTCTGCTTTCTGCTCCGTTTCGTGTTATTATAATAAGATTTCCCCCCGGGGGAGGGGTCCACGTGGACCAAGTGGAAACCTTGATTTTTTGACAAGTGTTCCAAAAGGCATCGAATGTCGCCGCTTTTCACGCGCCTTCACCGGTCTTGCTCCCCAACCTCAAATTCATCACCACCATAGCCCCCCTTGTCGTGTCACTGCTAGCGTTCAATTTTTTTAGTATCTCCATTCATTTTTTTGGTAAAAAACATATTATTACCGATATTAAGAGTGTCATTTTTTTTGGGGGGGGTGGGAGTTTTTGACACGCATACATCTCTTCGCCCATCAAGCTACACAGAGATAGTATCTAGTAAATTTTTTGATGCTAATACCTTTTCAATACTGTATAAATATGCCTGACATCTAATTTACATATTATTTGATGTATGCCGTCAAATATTTCCAAGCTATGAACCCAATCCCACCCCGCGCGCATGAGCTGGCTAGGTTGTTTCTGGTTCATTTAGTAGTATTCCTTCTTCAGCCTAGTTTAATCCAACGCACGCATAAACATTTTTATAAACTAACGAAGCAAGTAAAATGGTTGTGATTTGCTGGGCAAAGTATGAATATTAATGCTAGCGTTTTTTTTTAGCCTTAAGGGTTGCCCTAGGCCTCTAACTCTAATATTCAGATCCCAATTTCACTTTAGCCTTTTGTATTGAAAAAAAGAGTAATTTGAATTAAAACTAGACATATTTACCCATGCATCACACAAAGTTTGATAAATAAATTGTTTTATTTGAACTTGAGAATCATTCTTACCCAAAAAAAAAAATCTGGTTTAAAGTGTGAGCTGCGTATGAATAATCAACGGAAAGGATTATGCTTAAGGACAAAATTTATCAATTATTTATTTTTAAAGACCGCTAATTATAATTGGAAATACCCATTTTTTGCTTCTAAATTTGCATTGTTTAAATAATAATTCTCCCAAGATTAAATGTTTTTGGAACATATCCACATGTAATGGAGCAAAAAGCTATTTACTACTATTTATTTATTGAGGAGTCGTTTTAGTATAGGTAGGAAATTTAAAAAAAAAAAGAAAAAGAAAAATAAAGGAGCACATTTTATGCTCATCACAATAATAAGCATGTAGTGTCTATGGCAATTTAGGCTATTCAACTCAATTTTGGATGGTCTTGAATTCAAATTTTTTATACATTTTAAATAATTTTTTATTTTAATACATAAATAATTTAAAATAAAGATAATCTTATAACAAACACATCTCTTAAAAAATAAATGTATTATTAAAAAAAATTGTACATTAAAAATTTTAAATTTAAATTATCTATATTAGATTTTGAATTGTCTAGATTGTATATCGTTGCAATCTCTATCAGAAGAAAATATTTTTGACTTCTTCCAGTAAAACTAGTGTTTTGTTATATATTAATACCATAAAAATATCTCTTGCTATGTTCTTTTCTCTAAAAGAAACTTTTCATGCGGTGAGTGCCAGTAAAGATGATTCATATCATATCATATCATACCAGATCAAACGAGCGAGTGGAGAATCCAATCTATCCCAACGAATGAACATCCCCGATCCTTTTATATCGTTAACAAACCGACACTTTATGCCCCTTCGCTTGTCCTTTTGTGCAACACAAAGGTTTTTTTTTTTTTTTCCCCCTGGCATCACGAGGCCACTCTAGGTATAAGCAGAACCTGCTGGTTTGCGCTCCCAAGTTGAATGACTCTATGAACTGTAACGACATATTTATAGAGCATGGCAGGGGATGAGAGGTAATATTATATCAAAAGTGCATCTATCACTGTAAGCTTCTTCTGAAATGCAAAAATACTCATAAACTTATAAAATTAGAGCAAAAATGACATTTCCTTTAAATTTGACTAACGACCGTTACTTTTTACGGTTGAGTCATGCTAATATTATGAAAGTACTAAAATGTCCCTAATTAAAAGAAACAAAAAGAGGATGAAGGTGCATAAATATCTATAAATTTTTAGCCAAAGTACGTCAAATACCATATATTTTTTTACAACTGCAAAAATACTAATGACCATGCAGATAAATTAATCCTTTAAGTTTTAGCAAAAAAATCTATTAAGTTTTATCATACTAGTATAATACAAATAATTTTATGATTAATTTGTACATTTGGTTCTCTAAATTCAGGAAGTTTTAATTCAGTTTCTCAAATATATAAAATATATTTTCAGTAATAAATATTAACACTATTGGCCTTATTAAGAAGTGTCATGAATGTGAAAATAAATTGATTATTTTATTTTTTTTAAGTATTATACTATTATACTTTAAGACCTATAAATTTGCGTCGAGTTTTAATTTAATTTCTTAAAATTATAAAGTTTATTTTTAGTCCATTAATGTTTTTATATATTGAGCGATGGGTTGTTGGTGTTAAAAATCAAACCACATCTTTATTAGTTTTTTTAAAAATATTTTTCAATTTACAAATTTTAAATTAAAGAAACTAACAAGGTTAACATTAAGGGAACAAAAAATACACTTTATAAATTTAAGGGGTTAAATTAAAACTTGATGTAAATTTAGAAGACCAAACATATATATTAACCATAAAATTATTAGTATTATAATAGTATAATAAAATTTAATAGTGTTTTTTTTTGTTACTAAAACTGAAAGTATTAATTTATTTGCATGGTAAGTGGTACTTTTTACCTGAGAAAAAAACTCATGGTATTTGTTGAATTTTAACTAAAAGTTTATAAGTATTTTTGTATCTTTGCCCCTTTTTTTTCCCTGAGTTAATGGCATTTTGGTGCTTTCATAACACTAGCATGAGCCTCACTGCAAAAGTAATTGTCGCTAGTCAAATTTAACTGTAGTGTTATTTTTATTCTGATTTTACAAGTTTATAAGTATTTTTGTACTAAAAAATTATAGTGGTGGGTACACTTTTATTACAAGTTTATTTAGACCATGAGCCTTAATTAATTTAAAAGAAAGAAAAGATTTATAAAAAGCCAATCATACTGCCCGGTGCCGGGAAATATCACCGCCTATGCGCACTCGAATGCTCACATTTTTATCATTTTTACTTCTCAAAACCATTTCGAATTTTCATGTTCCATCTGTTTCTATTTCTTTCGTTTCTTTTCTCCCATCGTCGCGATGGACCTCGACGATTCAGCACCATGATTTTCATTTACTCCATTCCCACTGCATAACACAAATCTTCATCCTTGGTTTCAGATGCGCCAAACGGTTTCGTCGGAAACTTCTTGAGAGGCAATTGCGCTTCACTCTTCAGGTTCATATCAGTTGCTGTCTTTTAATGCTGCATTAAACTTCAATCGACGCCATTATTTCTTCCTTGCTATATTTCTTTTCTTATGTGGTTATTTGCCCTGATTGCTGCTATCACTTCATTATCATAGCTTCTTTGTGACTGTTGTGATAATGCGCTTCAAAATCTCTCACAAGCTCAGTAGCGTTTCGCTTTCTTATCTATAGTAATAATGAGTAGTTTGTTTGGTTTTCAGAAGATATGCTGTTCAATAATCTGCTGTTTCAATGCGGTCTTTGCTTAAACAATCATTATGTAATTCACCATTCATGTTTTGAGTTCACGGATCACCTTACTGTTACTGTTGAAAACCACGCCAAGATAGGAATCTTGTACGGTCGACACCTTTTGATGGATAGCATTTATTCGTAGGTAGGGATATAAGCTCTTCATTAATTAATACGGAGTTACGGACAAAGAATAATATTGATTTACATACATAGAGTAATTGGACAAGACCTCAACGTGGACAGATATTGTTTTACAAGGAAAGGAAGAAAAACAGGCTAGAAGACCATAATAATCACATGGCAGCGTGCAGTTGGACTCTTGTACAGTGTTGTTTGACGATACTTTCGTTTATTTAACTTTATTTAATAATCATCAGTAACATGCTGCAGCTTCTTAAGTTGGAGTTAGGACGCTTAAGAGCCTGCCACGCACAGAGAAAAGAACATATGTCAGTAATCTAGTATTAAATGCATCCAGAAAGGTTTAAACATTAAAACTCAAAAACTACAGGGAACGAAAATATATTCAGATACCCTTGAGAATAGATGGTCTAGACTGTAGACTAATAGATAAATTGATGAACGATAATAGCTTATTGAGGATGGTACAGAATCTTCATGGACACATGAAAAAGGAATAAACGTTGTGGCTTGCTTCACTACCATTGGATATAGTTTGAAGCATGTGGCATAGGATGGTTAATAAATTATCTTGAATGGGCAGAACAGACTTAGAACCATGGACGAAGTCGGAGGAGGACATGCATAACATGTGAACAACAAGTTTGATGCCCATGCATGATATTTGCCTATTGGCAGAGGAATCTGTGGACCATATGAACTGGCATTTCAAGGCTGTCAAATCACGCTTCGCTATATTATTCCATTGACCCCACTACGATTAGTCCTTTCAAGTACCGCTGGACAAAGGCTTCTCGAAATAAAAATGAAATTCGCTTAGGAAAACTTGAATCACTGTTAAGTAGACAACCAGTAGTACCCCAACCGTTTATGCTTCTAACTCTTATGAAACAGGGAATGGAATACTTTTTATTTCTTCTTAGATGGTGATTTAATTATGCATATAATATCTAAAGGAATCGTGTAAATGATTAAACACGTTTTAGTGAAAATTTCAAAGACTGGTTAATTAGTGAGGAACGAGGGAGAAAGTGGAGCGATACCTGCGCTGTTTGTTTGGGAAGCCTTACGTGTTATTATTGTAGTGGGGGTAGGGGACTTGACCATGCTCTATGCGTTTGACATCTTCTTTGAGGATTTCATAATGCCTTTTGACCTCCTCCACAGATTTTCCCACCTCTCTGGCAACATTCTGCCACCTGTCAGGGGTTTCCCTATCGTATAAAGCCAGAGCTCGTTCAAATAGTTTGTTTTGCCTCGGTGTCCAAGATGATGAAGCCATCTGAAGGCAGGGGTTATGGATTAAGGAGCTGTTTGGAGCAATGGAGATATTAGCATGTACCAAGGGATAGCGGATGACAGTGGGAGTGAGAAGCAAGGAATTGTATGGGGAAGAGATGACCAAGCTAGGTCCTTATAAGTAGGAGGAAAAGTGTTGGGGGTTAAGCCTGTTGGGCGAATATATCTTTCAAAGGACACAAGATAAAGAGATCCGTTCCCTTAGGGAACCACAATATGAATTCAGACAAGGGACAGCAAGTGGAAGAGAATCAGGATCAAGGGACATGCTTCTCATCGCCATAATGTAATATTCTCTTTCATTTTGTCCCTGGTAACTTGTACTTCCCCAATAAGTTCCAAATTACAACGTCCGACAGTACTTCAGACCTAACTAATAATGTGTTTTTACTCCAAAATTCTTGCTCGTCCTTGGAATTAGTGAAAAGGAGGTCCAAATTTCAAAGACTGGTTAATTAGTGAGGAACGAGGGAGAAAGTGGAGCAATACCTGCGCTGTTTGTTTGGGAAGCCTTACGTGTTATTATTGTAGTGGGGGTAGGGGACTTGACCATGCTCTATGCGTTTGACATCTTCTTTGAGGATTTCATAATGCCTTTTGACCTCCTCCACAGATTTCCCACCTCTCTGGCAACATTCTGCCACCTGTCAGGGGTTTCCCTATCGTATAAAGCCAGAGCTCGTTCAAATAGTTTGTTTTGCCTCGGTGTCCAAGATGATGAAGCCATCTGAAGGCAGGGGTTATGGATTAAGGAGCTGTTTGGAGCAATGGAGATATTAGCATGTACCAAGGGATAGCGGATGACAGTGGGAGTGAAGAAGCAAGGAATTGTATGGGGAAGAGATGACCAAGCTAGGTCCTTATAAGTAGGAGGAAAAGTGTTGGTGGGTTTTAAGCCTGTTGGGCGAATATATCTTTCAAAAGGACACAAGATAAAGAGATCCGTTCCCTTAGGGAACCACAATATGAATTCAGACAAGGGACAGCAAGTGGAAGAGAATCAGGATCAAGGGACATGCCTCTCATCATCGCCATAATGTAATATTCTCTTTTCATTTTGTCCCTGGTAACTTGTACTTCCCCAATAAGTGCCAAAATTACAACGTCCGACAGTGTAAATGGAAAGCAGTATGTGGATAATAGTAACTGGACGCGTAGAACGGGAACAATTTTTTCTCGTGGTCGTGATTTCGCTGGTAAATGCGGCAGGGTAAAGGTACGATGTCATCGTATGTCTCTACTATCTATCTATTTCAGGTAAGAAAAGAGTAAGTGATATAAATATATTCCTTGTCGTTTGATTCTTCCACTAGCAACTTTTTTTAACCGAAATTCCGGAAGATATTATCCTAGTTAGTGGGCTTGAGTAATTTATTTAGAGATATTACGTTGCTATATACCAAAAGAACAATTACATGCTAACAACTTAGGTTGTGGTTGTGGGGACTGCCACTTCACAAGTGGATTTTTGGCATATTTGTGCACTGATCTTGGGAATTAGGAGAATGCTTTTTGGGTCAAGTAAGAAACTTAAGGCTGGGAAATAAAAACCGTCTCCTAATATGCCATTGTCACACCTCAAATTCTCAAATTTGAAAGCAATGAAGACACAAGCTGGCCCGAAAATTTTCTGTTACTTGTGCTCTATTTCACGCATATGCATGACGCGAGCACGTCATACGCATATTCTTGTGCACTGTTTCTGTGCTAATGCTGATGCTGATCCTAAAATAAGATTAGATTTGGGGCTCAATCCAGCGGGTTGGGTGGTGGGCGGAGGACAGAATCATGATTGGGTGAGAGAGACTTGGGAAATATGTGGGGAATCTTGAGTGAGTGGTGATTGTTGTTGCACGATATTGTCCAAAACTCGAGAATGGAATCCTTATCGCCTTACGTCCCCTTCCAATAACCAAAAAATAAGGCCCAATGGATTCCATGACTTTCCCCCATTATAAGATGTGATGTGATCTTGCAAATCTTCCCTGAATTCCGTGAGATCGAGGGCATCCACAGTGACCCGAATAGAATAGTACAATTCCCAAGCATTCGGGCTCCCATCACATTGCATTTCGCCTTTCAGCCTGCCCTGGGCCCTAACATAATTGGGGGGGAAAAAATACAGGGAGTCATGGCCCCAAGTCGACCGGTTTACAGCCCTAACATCAGGAAAGGAATCTTTTTGAAGTTTGAATATATGGAGTGGTCAGGGCAGATATTCTGTAGAACCTTGATGTATGCTTCTGAGATGACAAGTAAACGCCCCCCGGGGGCCCATTCTCTTTTAATAAAGATACTTTATGAATTAAAGAATCTAACTTTTTCTTTTTCTTTCTTCTTTTTCGCTCGACGTCAAACTAGCAAGAGACTTGATTATGAAAATTATAGACGGTTTCAAGTAAGGTGATCATAATCGAGTTGTGACCATATGACGTATCAATCTACGAAAAGAAGAAGGAGAACTTGGTTTTGGGAGATGTAAATACTGGCAAGGAGTAGAGGCGACACTTACAGGATGGCGCGTAAAGATACTATGTTTGCAGAAATAAGAATGACAACAGGTCCTTTTAAATTTGTTTTCATCAATACAGCCTTTTTCCTTTTCCACATGCATCTTCCCCCCCCCCCCCCGGTAAACACATGCAGCTTTTAATTACATGGCTTCTATATGCATTTCACACTCATTGAACTTCGGTGGCCCAAAAAAAAAAACAGTTGTTTTTCACTTCAGTTCATTCCCTCGGAGCCTTGCTGTTCCAAAATATCCTCTGTCGTGTGGCGAGCGATTTAACAGACACTGTCTTCATTAATTTATATATTTCTTCCAATTTTATAATTTGGAACCCTTAAATTAGCGGGGTTTGTTCTGTATCACTCATCAGTGAACTTTTTGACGTATGAGTCCCATTCTTCTTAATTAGAGATATAGCTATATTTTGTCCCAAAAAAAAGGATATAGCTATAAATACAACTTACGTGTGCCCCAGCCACTCTTCAAATCCGATTTTATTACCATATTTATGAGCCAGTCATTGTTTTTTAACGTTCCTTCCTGGTAAACGAACCGGTCACTATTTCTTATGGTTCATGCATGTTTTTGGCCTTGTGATGGCAGTGTGGGCTCAACCCTAACAGTTCAATTGTTATAAATATGAGGAGTTTTGTGGGAATGTCACTCAAGAAAGTCCCACCGTTTTCCCACTATTTCATTATTTTCGGATAGGTTTTTTTCCATTGTGTTGTCACGCTGATTAATTGATGTTATGAAGTTCTCTGTTCATTAGCCAAAAAAAAAGAGGGACAAATGGCTGCCCGGAAGGGAGAAGAGAAGAGAACGAAATGTTTCCTCTGTCCCCCGAAAAACACTTCAATCTTGGTCCTAGATATTTGTAATTTTTCGTGCAAAAGGATTTTGAAATAAACGGTAGCCCCCCTCTCATTAAACCTAACTTGAAATTTGGGCTCCCAAACTCTTCACTCGCTTATTCATTCCCCATTTTGAAGGAGGGACTAGAAGTTTGTGTCGTGTAGTTACTGCCGCCTCGTCCCGAGTTACAAGTATAAACACTGTACTGTGCGTTCGAGAAGGTAAAGAAGCCCACGGTCGCACTCTGTCTCAATCACGCTATTCCCAAAATCCAGACGCATGCTTCTGTCTGGACCTTTCCTTGAGATTTTTAGGGTCACAAATTTCAAAGAGATGTGGAAACGTCGCATTCTCTCGGCCACAAGCTTGTGCAGGAGCCTTATTGGCACTGGCCATGATGATGAGGTCCACAAGGGTCCGTTTTTAGTGAGTGAAAGTGGGGATTTGCGTTTGGCACTGAGACGTGGGTTAATTTCAAGGACGAGATGATCAAATTCAAAGAAATAGGATGTTTTGGAAAATTATATTAGATATGGTAGAAGCAGTGATGTCATCATAGCGGATTTTCTACTTGCAGTGGGAGACACTTGCTCCTTAGTCAAGCCGTCGGTCTGTATGTGGCCATCAATCACCTATTCATCCCTCTTTAAAAAACAAAAACGAAATCACCCATTCACATTTACACGCGCAAACTTATGCCTTACGGTGAAACAGAGTCCATTTTAATTTAATGTTGAACATCCTTTCCCATCAACATCACCAGTAATACCAAATTTATACTAGATCAAACTATTCATAAATTCTGTGTAATATACTAATAATTCTTAATATAAGACTTATTTGACTAATTTGTTAATTAAATTAGTCATTTATAATAAATGAATTATTTTCTTAAAGCATCATTTTAATTTTTAATCATGGCTACCTTTAAATGGAAACTCTCTTATTATATGTAATCAATAAAAATATTTAAAGAATGTATTAGAAATTTGGGAGACATACTAGAATGAAGACTTATGTTCAGAATCAAATTTAATGTTTAACTAGATATTATATTAAAAATGGGATAGTAATTTTAATTATATTTTGCATATCATATAAAATTGATGAAAAAGTTTGATTGGCAAAAAATTGTAAAGAAGTTACTCTAAATGTAAGATCCTGTTTATATTTAGAGGATATATTAATAAGTGGCAAAACAATATTACTTCTAAATAAAGATCCTGTTTACAGTTTAAAAATAGGCCTTATATTTAAAATTAAAAATAGTATGATTTATTTTATATTTTATATAAGATTCTGGACCTACAATATAAGTAATAAGAACCATATGACCAATCATAATGCACAAAAAGTACAAGAAAATTAATGTCGTTTGTGGGAACGGTGAACATTTAATTGGCATTATTAGTTTGCAACATGGTGAGGGATGACATTGCCTTGATGCACGGCTACCTTTAGCCTCATGAGCAGGCGGCGGCACATAATCAGACTTCTTCATCAATCATCTATTTTAATTCATCTTTAAGGAATCACCGGGCAAAACTTCCAAGCTAGAAAAAAAGAATTAATACCAATATACTACTAAATTCTATTCATATGTTTTATTCAACTTCATACAACTTTTTATCTCGACACATTTCGATAAAATTTAAATTTTAGAAGGAAAGGTATTTCTTTCTACTTTGTTTATTTATTTATTTTTTTTAAAAATGATTTATCTAACTTATGAACTAATATATATAATTTAATGTTGTATAAAATATCTTAAAGAAACTATGTCACATTTGTCATAGTTAATAAAGTTATTCAATTCTTTAATTTATCTAAATTAATAAAATAATTTTTAAATTAAAAATCGGGATAAATTTTCTTAAAGCTATTATCTATTTGGGATGTGCATTACACGAGAGAATTTATATTTTTGCCGCAACGTATTTGATTTTTTTTTTGGCCTTCGCAATATATTTGATTATAATTACCAAATATTTTTTTTTTATTATGATTACCCCCCAATTTAATAGCTGATATATCAATATGAGGGGCATCCGTTGCTTTCTCGGATTGCTAGAAATAGAAATTTATTTATAATGTGTCTCAGGCTCGCAGCATTTGATACCCTGCACCCATGTAGATATTCTAATGTAATATTGTTTTCACTAGATTTATTAATGTGTGTTTGTTTTGTATTTGCTTCCATTTTTTTTTATTTGCTCAAGTACAATATCGACTACCATCGACATGTTGCTATAACGACACCTCGCTAATCCTAAAATCCTTTTTCTTGGCATAGCAGGTCACGTGAATGAACATATTCAGGGCTATTTAAATTAAGTTTTAAAAAATAATTTTACAGCATATAAAATATATGTATAAAATTTTTTTGTCTCAATTTATATAAAAAATTTTTTAACAGGAGGTTTGAATTAGCTTGATTTTATGAAGTTCGAAGTAAAAATAAAAACAATTCTCTTAATATGCGTAAAAATATTTTTTTTTAACGAATTTAAACTCCTATAAGGCGATTATAAGGGGTTGTGTTAGGCTGCGTGTATTTCATCATCAATATATAATAATAATAAATACTTACAAACGAGAAGTAAAAATAATGGGGAAAATCCCAAAAAAAAAACTCTTGAAATATAATGAATCTCTGATTGGGTCCTAAAATTGTGTAAATAACAGAAAGGGTCAATGACTCAATCTGTCATTTATAAAATCAAGAGAAATTGACAAATTACTCTCATTTGTATCCATGCACTACAATAATTTAGAAATCACTATAAGGGTTTAGACGTTATTTAGATTCGTGTAGAGAATAGCTATTCATTTTTTCGTAGTCAGGAATGCCCCATGAGAAGGTGTCTTGTTATTAACTACAGCTAATCATATAATCACTAGAATAGTGTAAGCATTATCTATATTCATTTAGAGAATAACTACTCACTTTTGCTTAGCGAGGGTAAAGTTGTCAATTTCTCTTGATTTTACAAATGACAGATTGGGTCATTGATCCTTTCTGTCATTTACACAATTCCATGACCCAATCAAGAATTTCTTATATTCTAAGGGTTTTTTTTTTTGGGGATTTTTCCAATAATAAACATACAATTTTTCTTTTTAGCTGTAGTTACCAAATTTATACTAGATCAAACTATTCATAAATTCTGTATAATATACTCCCCGGTCCTAAATATAAGGGTTTTATATTAGGACTAAAGAGTACTAATAATTCTTAATATAAGACTTATTTGACTAATTTGTTAATTAAATTAGTTATTTATAATAATGAATTATTTTCTTAAAACATCATTTTAATTTTTAATCATGGCTACCTTTAAATGGAAACTCTCTTATTATATGTAATCAATAAAAATATTTTAAAGAATGTATTAGAAAATTGGGACACGTACTAGAATGAAGACTTATGTTCAGAATCAAATTTAATGTTTAACTAGATATTATATTAAAAATGGGATAGTAATTTTAATTATATATATATATTTGTATATCATATAAAATTGATGAAAAAGTTTGATTGGCAAAAAATTGTATAGAAGTTATAATATTAATAAGTGGTAAACAATATTACCTTTAAATATAAGATCTTGTTTACAGTTTAAAATAGGTCTTATATTTAAGACTGAAAATAGTATGATTTATTTTATATTTATATAAGATTCTGGCCCTACAATATAAGTAATAAGAATTATATGACCAATCATAATGTACAAAAAGTACAAGAAAATTAATGAAGTTTGTGGGACGCGCTGAACATTTAATTGGCATTATTAGTTTGCAAGATGGTGAGGGATGACATTACCTTGATGGCACGGCTGCTATCAACCTCATGCGCAGACGGGGAGCACATAATCAGACTTCTCCAACAATCATCTATTTTAATTAATCTTTAAGGAATCACGGGCAAAACTTCCAAGCTAGAAAAAAAAACTAATACCAATATACTACTAAATTCAATCCATATGTTTTATTCAACTTCATACAACTTTTTATCTCGACACATTTCAATAAAATTTAAATTTTAGAAGGAAAAGTATTTATTCTACTTTGTTTATTATATTTTTTTTGGTAAAATGATTTATCTAACCTATGAACTAATATATAATTTAATGTTGTATAGAATATCTTTAAGAAATTATGTCACATTTGTCATAGTTAATAAAGTTATTCAATTCTTTAATTTATCTAAATTAATTAAATAATTTCAAATTAAAAATCGGGATAAATTTTCTTAAAGCTATTATCTATTGATGTGCATTACACGAGAGAATTTATATTTTGCCGCAACGTATTTGATTTTTTTTTTTGCCTTCGCATATATTTGATTATAATTACCAAATATATATTTTTTATTACGATTATCCCCAATTTAATAGTTGATATATCAATACGAGGGGCATCCGTTGCTTTCTCGGATTGCCGGAAATAGAAATTTATTTATAATGTGTCTCAGGCTCGCAGCATTTGATACACTGCACACATGCAGATATTCTAATTGTAATATTGTTTTCACTAGATTTATTAATGTGTGTTTGTTTTGTATTTGCTTCCATTTTTTTTATTTGCTCAAGTACAATATCGACTACCATCGCCATGTTGTATAACGACACCTCGCTAATCCTAAAATGCTTTTCTTGGCATAGTAGGTCACGTGAATGAACCATGCATATTCAGGGCTATTTAAATTAAGTTTTTAAAAAATAATTTACAGCATATGAGATATATGTATAAAAATTTTTTGTCTCAGTTTAGATAAAAAAAATTTTTAACAGGAGGTTTGGATTACCTTGATTTTATGAAGACCGCAGTAAAAAATAAAAAAAAATTCTCTTAATATGCGTAAAAATTTTTTTAAACGAATTTAAACTCCTATAAAGCGATCATAAGGGGCAGTGTTAGGCTGTGTGTATTTCATCATCAATAACAATAATTAAAAAAACTTACAAAACGAGGAGTAAATAATAAGCATACAATTTTTCTTTTTAGCTGTAGTTATACCTTCTGCCTGCCGCCTAAATCATTTTTCAAGCCTTAGCTTGAATTGTTACAACAACAAATAAGTTACTTCTCTAGTGCTATTTATAAGGTAGGGAGAAACAATTTCATATGAATTTTATTCTTTTATTTATTATTGTGTTGACTTAATTCTTATGTGGTATATTATATATTAAATAGGGATAAAAATAAAAAATTGTTGAATTTTAAATAAGAGTTAACGGAGTTTAAAATTTTTATTGACCTCTGTAAAACATGTTAAAAATGACTTATAAATAAAAGTAGAGGAGTATTGGATAAATTCAGAAGCAAGCATGAGATCTTTAAAATATAAATGCTAAATATATTTAAAGCGGCTGTTTCCAATCAAATTAATATATATATATAAATTTAACTTGACCTAAAAAAATTATGAAATATTTTAATAAAAATCTAGAGAATTGACATGTTTAAATTAAAAATCTAGAGAATAAATTTACTTACATTTATTTTTATTATTTAATATTATAATAATATTGCTGGTAAAAAAAATATTATAATAATATCGTTATAATATATTACAAGTCAATCATGAAAGTTGTGACAAGTGGAGAGAAAGTGAAGAGGAATGCAAGTGGACACATTCTTCTTTCCTCAAAGAGAGTTACTCTCAATTACGCCTAATACTTAAATTGCAATATAAAAAAAAAATCAAGGGCTTTATTATGCCACGGTTTAAGACATTTTAATATCAGACCAAATCAAATAGTAGTATATTGACCCCTTAATTGTATGCTTGATGGTTCCGTGGTTTGAAAAGTAAACGTACGAGGCCAAAAGGAAACAATAAAAGAAAAGAAGAGTAACGTTTAGTGTACATTTAAATACTTACTCTTATAAATAATTTCAAACTCTCACATATCTATATAAATGCAAGTCTTGAGCATATTTTTGTTGGAAATTGTGCCCTAGGGGCCAATCATTATGTTTTGAACATTGTTAATTTATGAATTTATCAATTACGTTATCATATTATTTGCATGTTTTGTGGTAACTATCCTTGGATAACTCATGGTTTATCCTAAATGTCCCTGGTCGGTCATCTATGTGGGAGCAAAGATGAAATAAGACCAGTATGACTTTAAAGATATATAGAGATATAAATTAAAGTCATAGGCACATGTAAGAGTACAAGGTGTTGGACCGACCCGCTATGAGAGAGCTGCATGGGTTAAGTCATAAGCTTCTCTCATATACAAACCACGTCACTATGCCCTTTGACCTGAGATCATCATGGATTCCTACATGAGAAACGCTTAGCTTTGACCTAGTCAAAAGTCACTTTTGACCGAGTGATCATAAAGACTGTGTTCAGGCTTAGTGGTTTTTCATGCGGAGGAATGTGAATGGTCAAGATGGAATTTGTCCCTCACATTCGTAGAGAGACATTACTGGGCCCCTCGATGAGTGAGTCTGAGAAATGTATGGCCATACTATAATGGAAAGGTAGTTCCGTTTCTATACTCAGACTACTCAGGGATCGAGAAAGTAACGGTCATGAATAGGAGGATGACATTCTCCATGCCTCATCCATGACCAAAATGTCGTGTGACAAAAGGGACGTGATATGGTTGTATGAAAGGTTGCATCGTTCAATGATCCTCATATGTTTTGGGTAGTCGTGATGTCTTGCTAGAGACCGCTTACGACTTGTGGGTCATTATAGTTAATGGCCCACTGCCAACTTCATATGGGCCTACAGGGTCGCACACAAAATAGCCCGACACGAGTTATGATGTCCAGATTCATTGAATCTAAGATATGTCCAGATTCAATGAATAATATAGGGTGGACGTGTGTATATATATATATAAATTCGTATATATATATATAAATATAAAAGGTATTAATTGTTAGATTTAATTTATAAGGATAAATTAAATATATACAAATTAATTCCGTCATCTCTTTATTAAATAAATAAGTGAATTAAATCTGTGAGACGGGTTTAATTTAAACTATATTTATTTAATTGTTCTCTTATCTGATTAGGCAATATTTGATATTGTATTAATTTCAGAATTAATTTAGAGTTAATTTCGAAATTAAATATTATTAATTAAACCTATATAGCATCCTATATATTTGATATGAGGAGCTAGGGTTTAACTAAGAGAGAACCAACACCTAAGAGACGGCAAAGAGAGGAGAGAGGACGGATTCCTAAAACCCTAGACGGACAGAGGCGCTGGCACGCCGTTCGAGGTTGAGGGCTACTCGTGTGGATACCGGTAGAGGAAGCCGACCGGAGTTGTCGACTTCGAACGACACAGGAGGCGAGCAGAAGCATCCTGAACGGCCGAATCATCAAGTCACCAGGGAATCGAACGCCTAAAGGTAATGCTTCTTACTACCTGACTTAAACGCGAACGGTAGATCCGGAAAGGGATTGAAAGTTTTAAAATTTTTCCGCTGCGCGTCGTCTTTCAATTCCCTACATATTTTACATCCTGCCTCTGATTCTTAACATATGATCTCATTTGATTTTTATTTTGATAATAAATATAAGACTCCAATCCAATTTGTCGCTAATATTTATGTATTTTTTTCAAGATAGTCATTCTAATAATGCTAGTTTTAGCTAATATACTTAATTAGCAAGGATATTTTAAGAAAGACAACACCTATTTATGACAAATAACTAACTTAACTTCTTTTCTTAATATTTTCAAATTAGTCAACTAGCTCTTATAATTAGGACCGGAGGTAATAGCATATTTTTCATAACTTAGTGGCATGATAATGTAATATGAACTAATGTTTGAAGGACCTAATAAACCATGTCCTGTCCACTAATATTTTCACCACATTTAAATCAGACCTCGACCTATGCATCATACAAAACTGATGTATGTTTCGTATATACAAATAGTAACAGTTTCAATTTAAATAATTTTCATTAAAGTCACATATAAGATGACCTCTTTGTGTGCGTGTGGACTGTAGACACAGTCCAATTAATTTGATCAGAAAAAATGGCTTTTTTTTATTCAAAAACGTGGAAATCTTTTATCTCTGTTTTTTTTTTAATGCAACTACCAATAATTCACCATGTAAATGTTTTTGTCTGGGCCATTTCCACCATGTCAATGTAAAGTTAGTGTTTGATTAATTGTATCGTTGATGGGTTTAGGCAACAAATAATACATATCACGATGGAAGCTGCTTACCGTTGACGCTGAAAGAGTCACGAAATATTCATAAATTATCCACCAGAAACAAATTAGAAATTAATTTAAGGAAAACCATATTGGAGGTACTTATACTTTTTTTTAATTTTCAATTTGGTACCTATGTGTTTTTTGTTATTAACTAAATCTTTATTTTTCCTCTATTAACATCATTAATCCTTATCTAGAGACTAAAAATATCAATAGAACAAAGTTATAAGAGCTAATGTTGCTAAAAAGATAAAATTAAATGTTTAATTAAAGAAAAAAAATGCATAAGTACCAAATTAAAAATTGAGAGAAAGTATAGATACTTTCAATATGGTTTTCTCATTAATTTATAAATAAAGTTGACAGTGACACCTTTTTTGTTTTTTTTAAACAATATTTTGGGGCCAAACAGGGACGGAGCGGCAGGGGGCTTCGTTTGTCCTTATCCTTCTCCGTTTTGGTCATGTTTTATTTCACGTACCACTGTGGATACTTTTTTTCTCTTTAATATTTCTGCCTTTTGACTTCTCCCCCGCCAATTTACGGTACTGCCCCTTCGGTTCAATATAGTCTGCGAGTTGAAAGTGGAAACATCGGCTGTTGCAGTCAACAACAACGGGCAAACACCTCTCAGACTCACAGACGCCTCAATCACCGGTAGATCCAAACATGGGTCCCACAGAGTATGCTTTGTTCCTTGGAAAGAACGGTGCACAATGATCACAGACTTCACAGGCACGTTACTCTAAAATGATGACTGCTCACTGTGCTTCAGCTGCTTTGTCATATTCCCTCGAACAAAAGCCACCGGGATTGCCAAGCTATTTCTTCCCTCCTTCGTCCGCCGAGTCCCGACCCTCCATATCGTCAACGAATTACCAATAATTTTCTCAAGGTAAATATTCGGTTTGACGGATATTTTCTTCCTCCTCCTTGAAAACTCATTAATGGTTACTAAAGGCCAAGGCTTTTGTTTTGAGAAAAACTGCCTTTTTTCTTTTCTTTTCCTTTCTTAATGGCTTTGCTTTGCTTTCACTGAACAAATCTTCGACCATCTGGGGGGTAACTGTAATAATGTCTTCTGAGAGACTTTGAAGCTAACTATAGTTTTTGTGTGTGCCGCTTCCTCTTTTTCTTCTTCCATCACGTTTGGCTTGGGGTTTTCTGTATCCCTCTGTCCTTTTTCATTCTCAGGCGCTGAGTGTTCATGTGGTGTAGGATATAGGGGGTTGGATTATGAGCCCTGGTATTTGGTCCTTTTCCTTATTCAAGATTGTCTGGATCCGTCGCTTCCTATTGGCCTTGCTAATTTACGGGACAGCTCCGTGGGGAACGCTGTGAAGCTCCAAATTCTGTTTGCAACTACTCAGACTGACGGCTGCTTTGACATATTCACAGTATCATCGTTTGAACGGAGAAAAAGACACTTGGTTCTGTTGTAATTATTGTCGCCTTAAGCCGAGGTGTTTACTTCTAATCATCGTTCTGTTTACTGCATACATGTTGATTATGTGTCATTTGTTAGCTATTGTCTAATTAGTATGCTTAGTTTAAATATTAGCCTTCTCTATTGTCATGTTAGGTTCAACCTTGATGTATGATTGAACCATCCATGCATGCCTGTTATACGGAATTTCTTTCATTTCTTAGAAAGGATTGTTCCTTTGCTCTTCTGCTCTGGAAATCTGGCCTTCGTTCGACTGTTACAGAAACAGAGCGATAAAATAACAATTTCTCATATTTGAAGCTTACTGAGGAAATATTAGGCAAATATGTTTTTTTTCTATACCCACTTATGACCTGGAAGTTCCCTGAGGGGTTCTGGCGGTCTGCGGCAAGGGGATAGTTTTCAAATCTTGTGAGATAGAGACCAGTCTAGATCTTGTATGGCATATTTATGCTTTCTTTTGTGTTGGTATGTTATGAGATGAATTCTGCTTAATAAGCTTCATAGCTTCATTGCATATAGCTCCGCATCTAGCAGACTGGGTTACCATTTTCTTTCAAGATATCAGTATGCATTTTTTTTATGCAAGTGAGTTAAGGAAAATCATGTTCTGTTGTCTTCTAATCTACAGCTTCAGGACACTTCCTGAATGGGAACTGATCGTGGTGAAGTAGTGGAGCCACTACCAAATGTCCGCTCCTTTAAGGTACGCAAAAATAATGGAATCCCACAATTTGTGTTTTAGGATTTTAGTTGACTGTATATGCAGTACCAAAATATTACGGGGCATAAATTATAGATACATCTAATCTGATCTGCTACCCTTATGGTGCAAGTAGCTAAGAAAAGGAAAAATAGAAAGAAATAGATGGGCCTGAACATTGATTTCATAGTGTATGAAGTTTTATCTTGAAGCCTACCATAGGGGAATTGTTCCCAGCATGTCACGATAATTAATACTCATCATTTTGAGTTAAAATTGCAATTGAGCAGTATGGTTCTTATTTTTCATATTTCATTAGATTGTCTTTTAATCTTCTTCCAACTAGTTTGGCATATTAAAATCAAATGTTCAATTGATTGCTCTTCATGATGACAGGTCCATCGAAAAATGTGCATAGAGCTAATGAAATTAGTTGATAGAATCTCTAGGATATTCCCAGATATTGAGGCAGCACGTCCTCGATGCTCATCAGGAATACAATCTCTGTGCTTGCTAAACAGTGCAGTTGACAAAGCCAAACTTCTCCTGCAGCATTGCTGCGAGTCTAGCAAACTCTACCTGGTATGTAGGTTGTTTATTTTTTAAGTTATTCTGTTGGTATAGATTACTGTAATCTAGAATAATAAAACCTCATGCAACTAAGAAAAATTGGAAAATCGTTTCTTTATGAAAGTTTGAACTTTGAACTTTGGATGTAGGTTATCTTTTTTCTATTATACCAAAGCTATGTCAAGAGTCGAAAAGTTTGCATTGGAAAAAAATTGAGCTACCAAAAATGTAAATTTTACCAATGGATTATTCTAGCTGATTGCACGATTATTTAATTGGGTTTACTATTACTCTCAGGCGGTGACGGGAGATACTGTGCTCTCAAGATTCCTAAAGGCAAGAAAATCATTGGAGCAAAGCTTAGGTCAAGTTCAGAGCATTGTTCCAGTTATGTTGGCTGCGGAGGTTTGTCAAATTACCTTGCCTGTTTATTTTCGTTTGTACACCATCCTGAAGTTCTTTTTTAAACTGACTCTGACCTAGTTGTGTCTCATTTATTTTCATTTCTCTACGAAGCTGAAGTTTACTATTATGGAATTGAGTTGACACAATAACTAGTCCTGTACAATTCTCCTTATTTTGATCTGTGTTTGGTTACAACTTGGAACCTTATTTCATGCTCTAACACTCCTTGTTTTCTCTTTGCAGATTTCTCAAATAATTGATAATCTTGCATGCATGACTATTGTACTGGATTCAGCTGAAGAAGAGGCTGGGAGGGTTGTAAAGGAATTACTTCAGCAAGGTGCTTCAACCGCAGACTCTGTTGAAAATTCTGAGATTAAAGCTCTTCAGTTTGCGGCCGCAAGACTTAATATCTCATCCCCGAAGGCCATCTTAATAGAGAAACGATCTATTAAGAAGTTGTTAGATAAAGTTGGGCCAAATGATCAGACAAAAAAGACGATCTTGAGATATCTCTTGTATCTGTTGAAGAAGTATGGAAAGTATATCACAGGAGAACAGATGGAAATGATCTATCCTTATAGTGAAGGATCGATTGTACCTGAGAACTGCAGTCATCATTCTCGACATATCCATAATATTGAATCAGAAAGATGCCTTAATCATGATCAGTATGAAACTCGCAACAGTGAGATGGGTAGAGTAGAACCGCCCGAGGAATACAAATGTCCAATATCTTCAAGATTAATGTATGATCCTGTTGTTATTGCTTCTGGAGCAACATATGAAAGAATGTGGATACAAAAGTGGTTTGACGAGGGCAATGATACATGTCCAAAAACCGAGAAGAGACTGGCCCATATGTCATTGACTCCAAACACTGTTATGAAGGACTTAATATCCAAGTGGTGCAGAAATAATGGAGTTATACTTGCTGAACCACAACAGCAAGCAAAAGAATTTCACTCATGGGAGGTTTCTTCAATTTCCATTAGGAGTTTTGGCAGTTCCATGGATGATCTGCACTTACCAGTAGATCTTAGCAACATGTCACTTGGATCATTAGATTATAGTCAAGGTTCTGATTCCTCACATGCTCGGAACTCTAACGACTTAAATTTGATGTCGAAGAAGGTCAATGACAATTCTTGGAGTCATCAACTTAATGTGCATGTGCATGACACTGATCTGATAATTTTGTCTGAATCCCATGGCCTTGAATGGGATTCTCAATGCCAGGCCATTGAAGATCTGAAAGATCGTTTGAAATGCAATTGCCAAAGTTCTTGTTCTGTGTCTTCTGAACGTTTTATTGAATTTCTCAACAGATTTTTGAGCAGTGCATATGAACGTCAAGATGTGAAAGCTCTTAGAACTGGAACTCAGTTGTTAATGGAATTTGTGAATAACTGCGGGTATGAATTTCCCGTCATTGTGGTGCTTGCTACATTGCTAATTAATTTAATTTGGTTCATTTCTATGATTATACGGTAAAACCCAATTGATTGACAATTCTTAATCCATAAAATGATTATATTTATTTTCCTTTAAAAACTCGTGTTTAGAACTTTATTATATTCCTTGTAAACAATGCATTAACGTATTTGATGAGCTTAGTTTATGACATTGCTATATTACTTTCATATTCCTTCAGAGCATCTTTCTGACTTAAAGCTGCTATCGTTGCTTTATTTGGAGACATGAATTTGCTGTCCAACTGAATAAGTTTGTGTTTTTTCATGCAGAAAGGATCTATCTTATTTAAGAGAAGGTACATTTGGCATGTTGGGAAGTTTCCTTGATTTAGAAGTGATAGGTGAAGCTCTTTCTATAATGGAAAAACTATCTGCAAGTCAGCACAGCAAAGCTACAAGTGCAACGTCCAGTGTGCTCACTTCCATCTTAAAGATCCTGGACTCTGACAGCAGAGGGTTCCAAGAACAAGCTATC